>NC_052319.1:39340276-39457776 GCF_016432855.1 Salvelinus namaycush | reverse complement strand
TGTTGTGTTGACAGTGTGTTTTCTCCCCTAACTGGGAAACAACTTCTTTGGCTCTCTGGGTAAGACAGCTTTTTGTGAGGGTTGGGATGTATAATGGAATTATTTTATTTTATTATTTTTGGGGAAATTTCATCAAAGTCTACTGGAGGACAATTTATTGTTAACTAAGACAAAATAACTTCAAACTACATTTTTCCAGTACAATTTAGGTTACGCAAATCCCCTTATTGTTCGGGATACCTTTAAATGTACCTTCAGAGGTCATTCAATTCCATATTCATCAATAATAAAAAAGCAGTTTCTGTCTAAAGAGACAAGACTAACAAGGGAAATCCATGAACTAATAGTACAGGTAGATGGCATTAAAAACTACAGAGATACAAACATGTTAGAGGAAAAACAAAAACAACTGGAGGAACTTATTCCAGAAACATCTAATGTAATCTATTACAAAAAAATGGGATGGAATATGGAGAAAAATGCACCAAATTCTTCCTGAATCTCCAACACTGGAACACTACCAAAAAGACTTTGCAGAAACCCGTTATCTAGGATTCTTCAAATTATATTTTAAAAGAGGAAACTAAATATTTTAGGCAGATGTTTTCTTTTCCGTCTCATCCTCACCTTCTGAATGAGAATTTTCCAAATAATTCACATTTTTGAAAAATCAGTGTGAAGGCCAAATTCCAGAGTAATAACGTTTTGAGGCTATTAGATCCTTTCAGTCTGGAAAAACCCCAGGGCTTGATGGTATACTGGTAGAGGTATATCAAGCCTTTTTTGATACAGTTGAAGTCGGACGTTTACATATAGTACAGCTTAGCCAAATACATTTAAACTCAGTTTTCACAATTCCTGACCATTAATCCTTGAAAACATTCCCTGTCTTAGGTCAGTTAGGACTAGAGAGAATGATTTATATTATTTCATCACATTCCCAGTGGGTCAGAAGCTTACATACACTCAATTAGTTTTTGGTAGCATTGCCTTTAAATTGTTTAACTTGGGTCAAACATTTCAGGTAGCCTTCCACAAGCTTCCCACAATTATTTGGGTGAGTTTTGGCCCCTTCGTCCTTACTGAGCTGGAGTAACAGAGTCAGATTTGTAGGCCTGCTTGCTCGCAAACGCTTTTTCAGTTATGCCCACAAATTTTGTATAGAATTTGTGTCAGGGCTTTGTGATGGCATCTCCAATATCTTGACTTTGTTGTCCTTAAGCCATGTTGCCACAACTTTGGAAGTATGCTTGGGGTCATTGTCCATTTGGAAGACTCATTTGTGACCAAGCTTTAACTTCATGACTGATGTCTTGAGATGTTGCTTCAATATATCCACAAGTTTCCTTCTTCATGATGCCATCAATTTTGTGAAGTGCACCAGTCACTCCTGCAGCAAAGCACTCCCACAACATGATGCTGCCACCCCCGTGCTTCACGGTTGAGATGGTGTTCTTCGGCTTGCAAGCCTCCCCCTTTTTCCTCCAAACATAACAATGGTCATTATGGCCAAACAGTTCTATTTTTGTTTCATCAGACCAGAGGACATTTCTCCAAAAAGTACAATCTTTGTCCCCATGTGCAGTTGCAAACAGTAGTCTGGCTTTTTTATGGCAGTTTTGGAGCAGTGGCTTCTTCCTTGCTGAGTGGCCTTTCAGGTTATGTCGATATAGGACTCATTTTACTGTGGATATAGATACTTTTGTACCTGTTTCCTCCAGCATCTTCACAGGGTCCTTTGCTGTTGTTCTGGGATTGATTTGCACTTTTCGCACCAAAGTACGTTCATCTCTAGGAGACAGAATGCGTCTCCTTCCTGAGCGGTATGATGGCTGCGTGGTCCCATGGTGTTTATACTTGCGTACTATTGTTTGTACAGATGAACATGGTACCTTCAGGCGTTTCGAAATTGCTCCCAAGGATGAAGCAGACTTGTGGAGGTCTACAATTTATTTTCTGAGGTCTTGGCTGATTTCTTTTGATTTTCCCATGATATCAAGCAAAGAGGCACTGAGTTTGAAGGTAGGCCTGGAAATACATCCACAGGTACACCTCCAATTGACTCAAATGGTGAAGCTTCTAAAGCCATGACATCTGGAATTTTCCAAGCTGTTTAAAGGCACAGTCAACTTAGTGTATGTAAACTTCTGACCCACTGGATTTGTGATATAGTGAATTATAAGTGAAATAATCTGTTGGTAAACAATTGTTGGAAAAATTACTTGTGTCATACACAAAGTAGATGTCCTAACTGACTTGCCAAACATATAGTTTGATAACAAGAAAGTTGTGGAGTGGTTGAAAAACTAGTTTTAATGACTCCAACCTAAGTGTATGTAAACTTCCGACTTCAATTCTATACTCATGACTCCATTATTAGCTTATTTTAACAACTTCTAAAGAAATGGTAGTCTGTCAGGTACTCAGCAGGAAGGTCTGATTTCGCTATTATTAAATCAATACCCAGATGGCAAATATAAAGATCTATTCTATCTAAAAAACTAGAGGCCTCTTACACTTCAATGTTGTGATGGAAAAATACCAGTGAAATTTATAGCACACAGAATTAAAAAGGTTTTACCAGGTATTGTTCATCCTAATCAGACAGCTTTTTTGCATGGATGATTCATTGGAGATAATATAAGACAACTACTAGAAATAATAGAACAACATGAAACAGCTAAGAAGTCAGGCCTGGTATTTATAGCGTTTTTTGAAAAGTAAGACTGGATTTTATTTATAAATGCCTGGATTTCTTCAATTTCGAGAGTCTCTTATAAAATGGGTAAAAGTGATATATAGCAACCCCACGTGTAAAATAGTAAATAGCGACTACTTCTCAGAGAGTTTTGAATTGTTAAGAGGAGTTTAACATGGGTGTCCGCTGTCACCATTTCTATTCGTTATGGCCATTAAAATGCTAACTTAAAATCAGATCAAATAACAACATTATAGAGGATTAGAAATGCAAGGCTTAAAAACAAAGGTGTCCATGTATGCCAATGACTCAAGTTTTATATTACCCTGCAGTTTACCTATAAAATGAGCTGCCAGTGAAGTAGACATACTTGGTATTGGTGTTTGGTGTTTGGTATTTTATTAGGATCCCCAATAGCTGTTGTAAAAGCAGCAGATCCTCTTCCTGGGGTCCACACAAAACACGAAACATAATACAGAATGACATAATACAGAACATTAATAGACAAGAACAGCTCAAGGACAGAACTACATAAAATAATGTAAAGGCACATTTAGCCTACCTATCAATGCATAAGCACAAACTATCCAGGTCAAATAGGGGAGAATTGTGCTGCGAGGTGTTGCTTTATCTGTTTTTGAAATCAGGTTCGCGGTTTATTTGAGCAATATGAGATATTCATTTCACAAAATATATACGTGAGCTCTCCACAATGAATTTCACTAGAAAACTAGTAAAAATAGACAAGATCCTGCAACCATGGAGAGGTAGATACCTGCACTGATTAACTCCTTAGTCATATCTCAGTTTAGTCACTTACTTATGGCAATGCCTACTCCTGATGATTCATTTTCAAATCAGATGAGCAAAAAATATTTTGCTTTATTGGGATGCTAAACCAGACAAGATAAAGCGTGCCTATCTATATAATGAATATGAGCTGGGTGGAATGAGATTATTAAATATTAAAGCGCTAAACCTCTCTCTAAAACCTTCACTTATTCAAAAGTTTTACTTGAACCCTAAATGGTTCTCAAGTAGATTACTAAGAAAAGCTCATCCTTTGTTTAAAAATGGCCTTTTTGCCTTTGTGTAGATTGCCATGTCTCATTTTGGATTAATTGAAATTAAAAACCTTTTTCAAAAGTATCGCTCTTTTTCAAACAAGCATTGCAAAGCTGGTTACAATTTCAATTGCATCCCCTTGAAAAGATAGAACAAACATTTCAACACATATTATTAAGGCTAAACTCAAATGTGCTGGTTGATAAAATACCTTCATTTAAGGAAAATATGTTTGAAAAGGGTTCAAGACTTTGTGCTTTTCAGCTAAGATTATTGTACAGAATTCTAGCCAACAACAAAATGTTGAATATTTGGACCATACAATCATCCCAGCTCTGCAAATTTTTCCAACAGACCATTTGTTGTGGTATTGCCCTCAGGTAGTCTGTTATTGGTCTCATGTTTAGGAATGACTGAAAAATCATAACATTAATCTAAAATTGACCCTAGAAATAGCATTGTTGGGAGATCTGGAGAGACCTGGTCAATCAATTACCAATACTCTTATTTATCTTTATCAGTATTTATCTTCAACTTGCATTCTGTGGATTCTAATCGATTAGATAGATTCAAATCGTATGTTAAACATCACAGCATAGTTGAAGATATATGGTGTGTAGAAATCCGAAGTGGGTGGCCAGTAGAGATAGGTGCGATGGGCTGACACTAGCTGAGGGTTGGGATGTGTAATGGAATTATTTTATTTTATTATGATTTATTATGATTTTTCTCCGAGGGGAGGGGGGACTGTGGGGGGGGGTCTCAGATGGTTGAGGGGCAGGTCTCGGGGAACTGTGGGGGGGATCTTGGAGGGCTGGTGGCCTTATGGTTGGGAGCTTGGGCACGTGGCTTATAATTCGCTGTTTCAGGTCCCCGTTTTTGACCTTGTGGGAGATCTGTCGGCGTGCCCTTGAGTTGCTCCTGTGGGTCGCTCTGGATGGTAGTCTGTTAGGTGACTGAATGTCATGTAAATGTTGAGCGGCTTCACTGCAAGTAGATTGTATTTTTTCATATTCAATAAAACATAAAAAATGTAACTAAAAAAGACTTTACTTTTAGGTTACCTACATAAGGACATCTTTACACATTCATAAACCATACATAACACATTCATAGGCAGTACATAACACATTCATAAGCAGCACATAACACATTCATAAGCAGCACATAACACATTCATAAGCAGCACATAACACATTCATAAGCAGTACATAACACATTCATTGGCAGTACATAACACATTCATAGGCAGTACATAACACATTCATATGCAGCACATACCACATTCATAAGCAGCACATAACACATTCATAGGCAGTACATAACACATTCATAAGAAGTACTTAACACATTCATAGGCAGTACATAATAATTACTGAAATGTATATGAATAAATAAATACAATTGTATATTAAGAGCGGTAATGCTTTAGTTGAACGGTACCCGTACATGACATGTTCATAAGCTGTACATAACATGTTCATAAGCTGTACATAACATGTTCATAAGCATTAAACTGGCCAATGTTTACGTTGACTGGCCGTCTCCCTCATCCATAGGCCTGCTGTATAGGACATGCAGCTAATTTCAGCTTTCCTATCAATCATCATTGTGGAAGAGAGAAGTGTTTGTGTGTGTGTGATTTTCAGTACATCACTATGGCAATACAGAAAGTTAGTGTATAGAGTAGCGACACTAGACCAATTACTGTACTGTTAGCGTGGAACATGGCCCAATCGAACCACACATCAACAAAGTTTCCCCCCCCCTGGCCTGTCAGCTTATTCGCATGCGAAGATGATGGCTGATTGTTGATGGCTGACAGGCAGTACAATGAACAGAAATCAATCTCATTTTCCAACAAAATATCAGCTAAAGTGCAAAACAATTTCCAAATGTTTTTGGAAATAAGAGAATGTTGACAATCAACATTCACTTCAAATCAGCAAAGCATATGAGAATGTCAAACAGTTCCCACAGCAGATCACCATGACTGAAGTGGTAGCAGGGAAGACTGTGGCAAGCGCTGAAAGAATCAAGGTGAGTGACATTCTACTCAAACGTAGCTTTAGTAGGGTGGTCGGAACTCTGCTCTACACAGTCTTTCTATGGGGAGCGCTGCTCAAAGCACTGAGTGCAATTTGTCAGTTTTGCAGTTTTAAAGTTTGTCAGTTTGTCAGTTTTAAACTCTCTGTAAAACTTAATACGGATCACAAAAGCACAATCTTTCTGGATTTTTTAGAAATGGTAATACTGTTTTAAAAGTACATATCAACCACAATACTATATTTGTATGTTTCCTGTTCTTTATCTCCCTGACGACCCTTTCAGAAAAAAATCACAATCTCAAATATTTTGAAGACAAGAAATATCTATCCTCAAATGGAAAGCGATTGATCAGCTTTGAATATATATCTATTTTTTTTGAGAGAGAGAGAGTAGGAATGGGAGGTGCATCTCGTGTTGATAACAAGCCCCAAGCCTGATGGAGAGGAGAGGTGTGAGTGACTGAGTGAGTGAGTGAGTGAGTGAGTGAGTGAGTGAGTGAGTGAGTGAGTGAGTGAATGTGTGAGTGGATTATGACAGAGCTGTTTAGCACTTTAGATGTTTCGAATTGTTTTTGTATTACATATTCTGCTTAAAATCACCCAAAACCTTTTTACTGCTTTATATGAAATTACCTTGAAAAAAAACATCGCAAAATGTATCGCAGAATTTCAAAAAAGCCGCCGCAAAATCAAGCATTTTTGGTTGCAGAAATCACAAAAACAAATTGCGAAATCCTGGAGGGACTGTGTTATGCATCTAACTAAACAGCTGTACGGTTGTATGTGTCACTTGGCCTAAACTTTGAAATTCTTTTAATCAGATTTTTTTTCAATGTATTACATTTGTATGATGTTTGAATGTTTAACAAGTATGAACGTATGCTGTTTTTGACATCTCAATATTCCTCTATTCTGATGACATAAAGTATTACCTTATTTAATTTGAAAGAAAAGTAAGGATTCATTTAAAGACAATACTGAACGTCATCATAATTGTGCAGTTTTTAATAAAGGCAAATATTCGTTATTTCTGTCTCTTGTGTTTCATTATAAACCCTGTTTCTGTGATGTTTTCTTTTATAATAAAATCAAATTTATTTATAAAGCCCTTCTTACATCAGTTGATATCTCAAAGTGCTGTACAGAAACCCAGCCTAAAACACCAAACAGCAATGCAGGTGTAGAAGCACGGTGCCTAGGAAAAACTCCATAGAAAGGCCAAAACCTAGGAAGAAACCTAGAGAGGAACCAGGCTATGAGGGGTGGCCAGTCCTCTTCTGGCTGTGCCGGGTGGAGATTATAACAGAACATGGCCAAGATGTTCAAATGTTCATAAATGACCAGCATGGTCAAATAATAATAATCACAGTAGTTGTCGAGGGTGCAGCAAGTCAGCACCTCAGGAGTAAATGTCAGTTGGCTTTTCATAGCCGATCATTAAGAGTATCTCTACCGCTCCTGCGGTCTCTAGAGAGTTGAAAACAGCAGGTCTGGGACAGGTAGCACAGGTCAGGGTTCCATAGCCGCAGGCAGAACAGTTGAAACTGGAGCAGCAGCACGGCCAGGTGGACTGGGGACAGCAAGGAGTCATCATGCCAGGTAGTCCTGAGGCATGGTCCTAGGGCTCAGGTCCTCCGAGAGAGAGAAAGAAATAGAGAAAGAGGAGAATTAGAGAGAGCATACTTAAATTCACACAGGGCACCGGATAAGACAGGAGAAGTACTCCAGATATAACAAACTGACCCTAGCCCCCCGACACAAAAACTACTGCAGCATAAATACTGGAGGCTGAGACAGGAGGGATCAGGAGACACTGTTGCCCCATCCGATGATACCCCCGGACAGGGCCAAACAGGAAGGATATAACCCCACCCACTTTGCCAAAGCACAGCCCCCACACCACTAGAGGGATATTTTCAACCACCAACTTACCATCCTGAGACAAGGCCAAGTATAGCCCACAAGGATCTCCGCCACGGCACAACCCAAGGGGGGGCGCCAACCCAGACAGGAAGATCACGTCATTGACTCAACCCACTCAAGTAACGCACCCCTCCTAGGGACGGCATGGAAGAGAACTAGTAAGCCAGTGACTCAGCCCCTGTAATAGGGTTAGAGGCAGAGAATCCCAGTGGAGAGAGGGGAACCGGCCAGGCAGAGACAGCAAGGGCGGTTCGTTGCTCCAGAGCCTTTCCATTCACCTTCACACTCCTGGGCCAGACTACACTCAATCATATGACCCACTGAAGAGATGAGTCTTCAGTAAAGACTTAAAAGTTGAGACCGAGTCTGCGTCTCTCACATGGGTAGGCAGACCATTCCATAAAAATGGAGATCTATAGGAGAAAACCCTGCCTCCAGCTGTTTGCTAGAAATTCCAGGGACAATTAGGAGGCCTGCGTCTTGTGACCGTAGCGTACGTGTAGGTATGTACGGCAGGACCAAATCGGAAAGATAGGTAGGAGCAAGCCCATGTAATGCTTTGTAGGTTAGCAGTAAAACCTTGAAATCAGCCCTTGCCTTAACAGGAAGCCAGTGTAGGGAGGCTAGCACTGGAGTAATATAATCACATTTTTTGGTTCTAGTCAGGATTCTAGCAGCCGTATTTAGCACTAACTGAAGTTTATTTAGTGTTCTATCTGGGTAGCCGGAAAGTAGGCCATTGCAGTAGTCTAACCTAGAAGTAACAAAAGCATAGATTAATTTTTCTGCATAATTTTTGGACAGAAAGTTTCTGATTTTTGCAATGTTACGTAGATGGAAAAAAGCTGTCCTTGAAACAGTCTTGATATGTTCGTCAAAAGAGAGATCAGGGTCCAGAGTAATGCCGAGGTCCTTCACAGTTTTATTTGAGACGACTTTACAACCATCAAGATTAATTGTCAGATTCAACAGAAGATCTCTTTGTTTCTTGGGACCTAGAACAAGCATCTCTGTTTTGTCCGAGTTTAAAAGTAGAACGTTTTCAGCCATCCACTTCCTTATGTCTGAAACACAGGCTTCTAGCGAGGGCAATTTTGGGGCTTCACCATGTTTCATTGAAATGTACAGCTGTGTGTCATCCGCATAGCAGTGAAAGTTAACCTCAAGTAGAAGAATCTTGAGGACCAAACAGGGAAGTAACAAGTATTTATGAGTCTATATTGGTATGATATGATTATGTTTAATAGACTAGGTTAGATGCTACAATAGGACGGCTGTGTACTGGTACTGTACGACAACCTGGTTCCTAGCACAGCAATTTAACTTCTTCTGGCTGCAAGCCCGACGTCGGTACACTTATGACAACAGCCAGCTCAAGTGCAGGGCGCGAAATTCAAAATATATATATTTTTTAAATATTTAACTTTCACACATTAACAAGTCCAATACAGCATATGAAAGGTACACATCTTGTGAATCCAGCCAACATGTCCGATTTTTAAAATGTTTTACAGGGAAGACACAATATGTAAATCTATTAGCTAACCACGTTAGCAAAAGACACCACTTTTTTTACTCCATCAGTTTTTTACTCCATCAGTAGCTATCACAAATTCGACCAAATAAAGATATAAATAGCCACTAACCATGAAACAACTTCATCAGATGACAGTCTGATAACATATTTATTGTATAGCATATGTTTTGTTAGAAAAATGTGCATATTTCAGGTATAAATCATAGTTTACATTGCAGCTACAGTCAGAAATTGCACCGAAAGCAGCCATAATAATTACAGGCACCAACGTCAAATACCTAAATACTCATCATAAAACATTTCTGAAAAATACATAGTGTACAGCAAATGAAAGACAGGCATCTTGTGATTCCAGCCAATATTTCCGATTTCTTAAGTGTTTTACAGCGGAAAAAAAATGTAGCGTTATATTAGCTTAGCACAATAGCCAGAAACACT
Organism: Salvelinus namaycush; assembly: GCF_016432855.1. Taxonomy (NCBI): domain Eukaryota; kingdom Metazoa; phylum Chordata; class Actinopteri; order Salmoniformes; family Salmonidae; genus Salvelinus; species Salvelinus namaycush. The sequence continues at coordinate 39,448,067 of NC_052319.1, read as the reverse complement.
TGGGCGCCGGCGACTACGACAGATATATGAAATAACATCATAAAATGGGTCTTACTTTTGCTGATCTTTCATCAGAATGTTGGACAAGGTGTCCTTTGTCCAGAACAGTCGTTGTTTGGATTCAGAACGGCAACTTTCCCTCTTCATTTAGCAAGCGCGCTAGCCGGGTGGCACGACACTCTCCATGTCAACAAACGGAAGAGAACGGAACACGGCAAAACTCCCGAAAAAATTTCAATAATCTGATGAAACTATATTGAAAAAACATACTTTACGATGATATGGTGACATGTATCAAATAAAATCAAAGCCGGAGATTGTAGTCGCCTATAACGGCAGCTAAACAAAAGACAACCCCACTGTCCAGCTCGCGCTCTTCAGAGTACCGAAAATGGGGGACACGTCATTCCAAGATGATGTGTTCTATCTCAGACCAAGATAATCACCTCATTTCTTCTCTCACAGCCTCTTGACACCCAGAGGAAGGTGTATGACGTGCATGTATACTAATAGGTCTTGTGCCCATTTATAGGCAGGAAGAAGAACAGAGCATCGATTTCAGACTTTCCACTTCCTGGTCAGGAAATGTGCTGCAGAATGAGTTCTGTTTCACTCAGAGAAATAATTCAAACGGTTTTAGAAACTAGATAGTGTTTTCTATCCAATAGTAATAATAATATGCATATTGTACGAGCAAGAATTGAGTACGAGGCCGTTTGAAATGGACACCTTTTATCTGGCTACTCAATACTGCCCCTTGCAGCCCAAACACTCATTGTGTACTGCGTTGTCATATTGCATTTCCCATATCTATAAAACACAATACTTTGTCCGCTATCTAAAATAGGAAACAACCTCCACCTATTTTGTCCAGTTGTATCAAAGTAAAGATATCAACTATTTGAAATGAACCAAATTGGGACAAACTGTACACATTTTGTTTGATGTGTTTATAAATCATTTGTGGAATGATTTATAATGAGTTGGACAGTTCCTCTCTCGGTGATTTGGTACATGGTGCTGTTGTTTTACTTACACCCCACCTGCAACCTATAACACCGCGGCCCAAACCCAGCTATGATTCATGGGAAAGTGGCCAGTAAACTCCTGGCTAGACGACAGTGGAGGTCAGACACACACACACACACACACACACACACACACACACACACACACACACACACACACACACACACACACACACACACACACACACACACACACACACACACACACACACACACACACACACACACTATTTAGACACACACACACATGCAATTTCTACACACACATGCACATATACACACACACACATACATATATACACACACACACAGACACACACACACACACACACACACACACACACACACACACACACACACACACACACACTATTTAGACACACACACACATGCAATTTCTACACACACACACACACATACACATATACACACACACACATACATATATACACACACACACATGACCTATTGCTTTTCCCTAGCATGTATTTTCAGATTAGATAGCGGACGAGGAATGATCGAGATACATATCTTCTGACTCAGGTCGAAGATTTTAACCAAACTCAATATACATGTAGTTGACTTAGTTTCCGCCGGTTCCAGAGCCCCATGTGGACTTTAAGGAATCTGTGAGATGTATCCTTGGGGTCCTGCTCACCTCTCTGATAGTGTTGTGTCTGGTTGTCATGGGACCTCTCCCACAAGACAGGATGTCTAGCTACTGGACCACCAACCAGGAGGGCAACGCCGGGCGCAAACTGCTCTGCCCTACAGAGACACACACCATCGATACAAAAGTTCCAACAAACACTAACACACATTATGGATACAAAGATAGTTGCACACACACACACACATACCATTGTGTAACCTGGAGAGCGGAGACGAAGTCAAGTGTATGGAGCTGTATTGTCACGACTTCGACCGAGGCAGGCTCTCCTTCCCGTGCGGGTGGCGTTCGGCGGTCGTCGTCACCGGCCTATTAGCTGCCACTGATCCTTTTCTCCCCCTCCCTATGTGGTTATTGGGTTCACCTGTGGTGTATTAGGGTTAATTAGTTTGGCTTATTAGTCAGCCGGCCCGCACGTTTCTTTGTGCGGGATTGTTTGTTTGTAAGTAGTGGTGTTGGTTGTGTGCAACGTGTTTTCTGGACTGTGTTCCTTTCCCCCCCCCGTGTCTGGGGTTGGTTATATAGTACACCCAGTGTGTTAATAGGGTGGACTAGTTGGTCCGTGTTCATTAAAGAACATTCTGTATTGGCACCTGCTGTTTCCTGCGTGTTGACTCCACACTCCGACACCCAGGCCTTACATGTATGCTGTCGTCCCCAGGACCATCAGTCTGGCAGCGCTTTGTGACTGTCCTGTGCAGCCCACTGGAGGGACAGGTAGGGGAAAACACAACCAGATACACACACACACACACACACGTACACACACACACACACACACAACTCATATGACCCCAGACTGTGAGAGATATTTCACAACCGAAAATGTTATACAGCTGTTCCGCATTAGGAAAAAGCTCTAAAAATACCCTGGTTTTGGAGGAGAGGAGAGAGTGAGTGATAGTATATCATTCCTCCTGTCCAAACGAACAGAACTCCAGACATCAGAACAGAGGTCATACAGAGGTCATGGTTCTCTCAGGGGAGAAAAAAAGACAACAAGAAATAAATAAATACTGTAACACTCTAGCTAGAAACTCACACACATGCACGTACACACACGTACACACGTGTACACACACACACACACACACACACACACACACACACACACACACACACACACACACACACACACACACACACACACACACACACACACACACACACACATACACACACACACATACACACAGACTCCAGAACCAATTCTAGCACCAACTCCAGGAGGTCGTCACTCAAAGAGTGACACTTACATTTACATTTACATTTAAGTCATTTAGCAGACGCTCTTATCCAGAGCGACTTACAAATTGGTGCATTCACCTTATGATATCCAGTGGAACAACCACTTTACAATAGTGCATCTAAATATTTTAAGGGGGGGGGGGGGGGGTTAGAAGGATTACTTTATCCTATCCTAGGTATTCCTTAAAGAGGTGGGGTTTCAGGTGTCTCCGGAAGGTGGTGATTGACTCCGCTGACCTGGCGTCGTGAGGGAGTTTGTTCCACCATTGGGGTGCCAGAGCAGCGAACAGTTTTGACTGGGCTGAGCGGGAACTGTACTTCCTCAGAGGTAGGGAGGCGAGCAGGCCAGAGGTGGATGAACGCAGTGCCCTTGTTTGGGTGTAGGGCCTGATCAGAGCCTGAAGGTACGGAGGTGCCGTTCCCCTCACAGCTCCGTAGGCAAGCACCATGGTCTTGTAGCGGATGCGAGCTTCAACTGGAAGCCAGTGGAGAGAGCGGAGGAGCGGGGTGACGTGAGAGAACTTGGGAAGGTTGAACACCAGACGGGCTGCGGCGTTCTGGATGAGTTGTAGGGATTTAATGGCACAGGCAGGGAGCCCAGCCAACAGCGAGTTGCAGTAATCCAGACGGGAGATGACAAGTGCCTGGATTAGGACCTGCGCCGCTTCCTGTGTGAGGCAGGGTCGTACTCTGCGAATGTTGTAGAGCATGAACCTACAGGAACGGGCCACCGCCTTGATGTTAGTTGAGAACGACAGGGTGTTGTCCAGGATCACGCCAAGGTTCTTAGCGCTCTGGGAGGAGGACACAATGGAGTTGTCAACCGTGATGGCGAGATCATGGAACGGGCAGTCCTTCCCCGGGAGGAAGAGCAGCTCCGTCTTGCCGAGGTTCAGCTTGAGGTGGTGATCCGTCATCCACACTGATATGTCTGCCAGACATGCAGAGATGCGATTCGCCACCTGGTTATCAGAAGGGGGATAGGAGAAGATTAATTGTGTGTCGTCTGCATAGCAATGATAGGAGAGACCATGTGAGGTTATGACAGAGCCAACATATATACAGCTCAGTGCACAGTGCATGTCAGCTAGGCTTTAAGGAAACTATTATAGTGAAATAGAGGGAGGGATAGGCCTGGGATAGCTCTTCTCCTGCCCCTTGGCTTTCTCTTTAAAAACAGGGAGGGATAGGCCTGGGATAGCTCTTCTTCTTGATTTTCCTTTAAGTAGAGTGAGGGACAGGCCTGGGATAGCTCTTGTTCTTGATTTTCCTTTAAGTAGAGTGAGGGACAGGCCTGGGATAGTTCTTCTTCTGCCCCTTGGCTTTCCCTTTAAAAGCAGGGAGGGATAGGTCTGGGATAGCCCTTCTCTCTTTTCTTTCCCCATGAAAGCCATCTGAAGATTAAGTAATTAAAGCCTTGGCTTGGTTGAGCTAGACAGTCTTACATGCACACATCACACACACACACACACACACACACACACACACACACACACACACACACACACACACACACACACACACACACACACACACACACACACACACACACACACACACACACACACACATTGACTAGTAGGAGATGAACACTTGAGAGTGGCGCCCTCTGTTGACTGGGGTGTGAAGGGATGAATGAATCAATTATGTTTTATTGTCCGTCAAGAGGAGATTCTTTCCACAGTTTACAACAGCGTCACATGTATGACAGACAGCATCATTGGTCTTTCCAGATATAGCTGACCTGTAGAACACAACTCAGTTCTGCAGATCATTGTAGCCTGCTATTCTCTCCACTCCTCCTCTTTCTAACCAAGTACTCTGTCTCTCTCTCTCTCTCTCTCTCTCTCTCTCTCTCTCTCTCTCTCTCTCTCTCTCTCTCTCTCTCTCTCTCTCTCACTCTCTCACTCTCTATCTCACTCTCTCTCTCTCACTCTCTCACTCTCTCTCTCACTCTCTCTCTCTCTCACTCTCTCTCTCACTCTCTCTCTCACTCTCTCTCACTCTCTCACTCACTCACTGTGTCACACCCTGATCTGTTTCACCTGTACTTGTGATAGTCTCCACCCCCCTACAGGTGTCGAACATCTTCCACATTATTCCCTGTGTATTTATACCTGTGTTCTCAGTTTGTCAGTTGCCAGTTCATCTTGTTTGTCAAGCCAACCAGCGCTTTTGTTCTCAGCTCCTGCTTTTCCCAGTCTCTCTTTTTCACGGCCTCCTGGTTTTGACCAATGCCTGTCCTGACCCTGAGCCCGCCTGTCTGACCACACTGCCTTCCCCTGAGCCTGCCTGCCGACCGGTGCCTTTGCCCCCTTCTGAATTGTTTGACCTCTACCTACCTTGATCCTGAGCCTGCCTGCCGTCCGAGCCTATGCCGCTAGGCAGAGCTGGGCTGTCGCCAGCAGAACGGCCATACAGGATCGACACAAAGAGTTGTCTGTATTGCAGGACTCTTGGTCATTTCGTGTCCTCTTGTCCTGAAAAAAAAACAGGCTCACCGGTAGGAGCGAGTACTCTGGTGGGCCATATAGAGAATGTTCCTGCTTCCCTTGCTCGCACCCCTTTTCATGCCATTCTGCTGTGGGGAGACCAGTCCAATCACATTGAATCTGGGGCCGACGAGAGCTTTTTGGACGATACCCTGGCGTCCGATGAACTTCCCCACTTAGCCCCTCTCCATTCCCATGGACGTTAGAGTGCTGGACAAGCGCTCTATAGGCCGAGTCACCCACAACACCACTCCCATCAACCTACGTGTGTCAGGGACACAGCAAGGCTATCCAGTTCCTGCTCATCAAGTCCCCTCAGATTCCCATGGTATTGAGATTCTCCTGGCTCCAGCGACACAATCCCCTCATTAACTGGTCTACTGGTGCCATCATGGGCTGGATCCCGTTCTGCTACGCCCATTGCCTGAAGTCAGCACAACCTGCCCTGGGACATCCTCCTGGGTGCTCGGAAGGTGCCCCAGACCTCTCCGCAAATCCCTCTCAGAATGCCAGGATCGGGCCACTTCGCTCACGCCGCAATGATCTTATGACAGAGGGATTGACCTTCTCCCTAGCACGACTCCACCCTGGGGTCGACTGTACTCTCTGTCAGCCCAGAGACCAAGGCGATGGAGACCTACATTGGGGAGTCCCTTGCTGCAGGATTCATCCGTCCTTCATCTTCTCCCGCCGGTGCATGATTCTTCTGTGTGGAGAAAAAGTTCAAGAACCTGTGCCCGTGCATCGACTACCGTGGTCTCAATGACATACCGGTGAAGAACCGCTACCCGCTACCTCTCATCTCCTCAGTCTTCGAGCCGCTCCAGGTGGCCACCGAGTTTTCCAAGCTGGATCTACAGAACGCCTACCACCTGGTGCAGATACGGGAAGGGGACGAGTGGAAGACCACCTTCCACATGGCCAGCGGCCACTACAAGTATTTGGTCATGCCATTTGGCCTTACCAATGCCCCTGCTTTGTTCCAGGTTCTGGTCAACAATGTTCTCCGTGACATGTTGAACCAGTTCATCTATGTCTACTTAGATGACATCCTCATCTTCTCCCGTTCCACCCAAGAACATGTGCTCCACGTCCGACATGTTCTCTAATACTAGTTCCATCGTTCCACCATCCCTTTTCTGGGTCATGGATCATGGGAAGGTGAGAGCTGTGGTGGAATGGTCCCAGCCTACTTCCAGGGTGCAGCTGCAAAACTTCCTAGGGTTCACCAACTTCTATCGCCGCTTCATCCGGGTTAACAGTACCCTGGCTTCCCCCCTGTCCCCCCGGCACGCAACTGGGGTGTAAGGGAAACAGGTCCGGGAGGCACAGCGGTCTCAGCCAAACCCTGGGGTGGGGTTTGTGCCTGACTCTGTCCGCTCTGCAGTCCTGGAGTGGTCCATTCCTCCAGGCTTGCCTGCCTCCTGGGCTCCCGTCGGACCCTGGCCTTCGTGCAACAACGCTTTTGGTGGCCTACGATGGTTCCGGATGTCGCCGCGTTTGCCAGCGCGGTCTGTGCTCAGAATAAGACAACTCGGCTAGCTCCAGCTGTTCTTCTGCAACTACTGCCTGTCCCTCACCGTCCCTGGTCCCACATATCCCTGTATTTCGTCACGGGTCTCCCCCCGTCGGAGGGCAACACATCTTCCAGATCCATGGACTGCCTGTGGACATGATCTCCGACCAGGGCCCTCAGTTCTCGTCCCGGTTCTGGAAGGCGTTCTGCGCCCTCATTGGGTCGTCAGCCAGCCAGTCCTCTGGGTTCCACCCCCAGTCCAATGGCCAGTCGGAGCGAGCCAACCAGGATCTTGAGACTACTCTGCACTGCCTGGTCTCTGCAGACCCCACCTCCTGGAGCCAGAGGTTGGTGTGGGTCGAGGACGCCCGCAACACCCTTCCCTGCTCTGCACGGGCCTATGAGTGTTCCCTGGGGTATCAGTCCCCGCTCTTTCCCGAGCAGGTGGAAGAGTTCGGTGTACCTTCTGCCCAGATGTTTGCCCGCCGCTGTCGCCATACCTTGAGAGGAGCCCTATCGGCCCTCCTCAAGACCACCTCCAGGTATCAACGACAAGTGGATTGCCATCGGACCCCGGCTCCCCAGTATCGTCTCGGGCAGAAGGTATGGCTATCCACCTGGGATCTGCCCCTCCGAGTGGAATCCCGCAAACTCTCCCCCTGGTTTATTGACCCATTTCCAATCACCAAGATTATTAGCTCATCTGCTGTTCGTCTTCGTCTTCTTTTGCCCCTTACCCGTCGTATACATCCCGCCTTTCATGTGTCTAGACTCAAACTTATGTCTCACAGCTCTTTGTCTCCTGTTTTCTTCTCAGCTCCTGCTATTCCCAGCCTCTCTTTTCCCGCTCTCCTGGTTTTAACCCTTGCCTGTCCTGACTCTGAGCCCGCCTGTCTGACCACTCTGCCTGCCCCTGACAATGAGCCTGCCTGCGAACCGGTACCTTTGTCCCCTTCTGGATTGTTTGACCTCTGCCTTCCCTGACCCTGAGCCTGACTGCCATCCGGTACCGTTGCCCCACCTCTGGTTTACTGACCTCTGCCTTCCCTGACCCTGAGCCTGACTGCCATCCGGTACCGTTGCCCCACCTCTGGTTTACTGACCCCTGCCTGCCTTGACCTGTCTATTGCCTGCCCCTCTTGGAATATTAAACTATTGTCAATTCGACGTGTCTGCATCTGGGTCTTACCTTGATTCCTGATACTCTGTCTCTCTCGTTCTTGGTCTCTCTGAATTCAATTAAATTTGTTTTATCGGCATAACGTAACAATGTACACGACCATTCAAAAGTTTGGGGTCACTTAGAAATGCCAACGTGCTATTGGAACACATTGGTTGCTGATAATGGGCCTCTGTACGCCTATGTAGATATTGCATAAAAAATGTGCTGTTTCCAGCCACAATAGTCATTTTCAACATTTCTACACTGTATTTCTGATCAATTTGTTATTTTAATGGACATAAAATATGCTTTTCTTTCAAAAACAAGGACATTTCTAAGTGACCACAAACCTTTCAACGGTAGTGTGCATATTGCCAAAGCTTATTTTGGATATTTACAATATTAACATAATTAAAATAATAATAATCAATATTGTCAACGGGACAACATTAACCTTTTACGGGGGCAGCCCGACACCGGTACACTTATGACAACATCCAGCTCAAAGTGCAGGGCGCGAAATTCAAAATCTATTTTTTTAAAATATTTAACTTTCACACATTAACAAGTCCAAGACACCAGATGAAAGGTGCACATCTTGTGAATCAAGCCAACATGTCCGATTTTTAAAATGTTTTACAGGGAAGACAAAATATGTAAATCTATTAGCTAACCACGTTAGCAAAAGACACAACTTTTCTAACTCCATCAGTTTCTTACTCCATCAGGTGCTATCACAAATTCGACCAAATAAAGATATAAATAGCCACTAACCAAGAAACAAATTCATCAGATGACAGTCTGATAACATATTTATTGTATAGCATATGTTTTGTTCGAAAAATTTGCATATTTCATGTATAAACCATAGTTTACATTTCAGCTACAATCCGAAATTGCACCGAAAGCAGCCATAATATTTACAGACACCAACGTCAAATAGCTAATTACTCATCATAAAACATTTCTGAAAAATACATAGTCTGCAGCAATTGAAAGACAGGCATCTTGTGATTCCAAACAATATTTCCGATTTATTAAATGTTTTACAGCGAAAACAAAATGTATCGCTATATTAGCGTAGCTACAATAGACAGACACAATTGGGCGCCCACGGCCAGTTCACATGCACGACAGATATATGAAATAACATCATAAAATGGGTCTTACTTTTGCTGATCTTTCATCAGAATGTTGAAGAAGGTGTCCTCTGTCCAGATGAGTCGTTGTTTCGATTCAGAATGGCAAATGTCCCTCTTCAATTAGCATTGGCACTAGCCGATAGCATAAATTTCCCCAACGTAAACACAGTCAGAGGACGGAACACGGCAAAACTCCCGAATAAAGTTTCAATAATCTGATTAAACTATATTGAAAAAACATACATTACGATGATATGGTCACATGTATCAAAAAAAATTCGAGCCGGAGATGTTAGCCGTTCGTTACGAAGGCAAAACAGAAGTCAGTCCCACTTCCTTCAGAGTACCGGAAGTGGACGGTCAAGTCAAAGAAATAGTTTTTTTTCCACCACAGAACAAGATGAGCACAAAAATTTCTTCTCTGACATCCTCTTTACACCAATAGGAAGGCGTATAGAGTGTCAGCAGACTCCTAAGTGTCAAGACCATGTATAGGCATCAAGTTGAAAAGAGCATTGATTTCTGACATTTCACTTCCTGGTCAGGAAAAGTGCTGCAGAAGGACTTCTGTTTCACTCAGAGAAATAATTCCAACTGTTTTAGAAACTAGAAAGTGTTTTCTATCCAAAAAGAATAATAATATTCATATTGTACGAGCAAGATTTGAGTAGGAGGCCGTTTGAAATGGGCACGATTTCACTGGCTACTCAACACTTTGCCTTGCAGCCATAAGAAGTTAACAACACTAACCATTGAACAATAACAATATAGAGGACATGTGCAGGTTGGTTGGTCTGTCAGACACTGTCCCTCATCTTACGGCATGCAGCAATGTAGAGCGCTGCCAACCCACAGCTCTATGCATACTTCCCCAACAGGACAGGTAGCCTATCCTCATCAGTGAGATCTTTGAAACCTTGAATATGGGTTTCAAATTTGGGGAAATGACACTGTAATTGTTTTATATTTTTAACATTTTGTCAGGAAATGCAGCTCTGTCTTAGGTTCCGTTGTGGGGCAGTGGTTGCACAGACTTTCCTCTACAAGGAGCTAGGTTTTCCTGTGTCTACCCTTCTCAATGGCAAGGCTGTGCTGACTGAGCCTGTACTTTTCTAAGGTTTTGATCAGTAACCGTGGTCAAATAGTTGTACTGTCGATTTAGGGACAGATAACACTACATTTTACTTTGTGTTTGTGCATTTGTTTCCCAATAAGCAATATAGTTTTGTTTTGACTGTGTTGAATTTGGTTTATTCTGATTGATTGGATGTTCTGGTCCTGAGAATTCAGTGTGTTAGTAGAACAGATTTGTGAAATCAGCACCCAGGACCAGCTGAATGAGGGGACTCTTTTCTTTGCTAAGCTTTCTCTCTCTCTCTCTCTCTCTCTCGTTCTTGGTCTCTCTCTCTCTGTTTCTTTCTCTCGTTCTTGGTTTCTCTCTCTTGTTCTTGCTCTCTCTCTTTCTCTCTCTCTCTCTCGTTCTTGCTCTCTCTCTCTCTCTCTCGTTCTTGGTCTCTCTCTCTGTTTCTTTCTCTCGGTCTTGGTTTCTCTCTCTTGTTCTTGCTCTCTCTCTCTCTCTCCCTCTCGTTCTTGCTCTCTCTCTATCTCTCGTTCTTGCTCTCTCTCTCGTTCTTGGTCTCTCTCTCTGTTTCTTTCTCTCGTTCTTGGTTTCTCTCTCTTGTTCTTGCTCTCTCTCTCTCGTTCTTGCTCTCTCTCTCTCTCTCTCTCTCTCGTTCTTGGTCTCTCTCTCTCTCTCTCTCTCTCTCTCGTTCTTGCTTTTTCTCTCTCTCTCGTTCTTGGTTTCTCTCTCTTGTTCTTGCTCTCTCTCTCTCTCTCTCTCTCTCTCGTTCTTGCTCTCTCTCTCTCTCTCTCTCTCTCTCGTTCTTGCTCTCTCTCTCTCGTTCTTGCTCTCTCTCTCTCTCGTTCTTGGTCTCTCTCTCTCTGTTTCTTTCTCTCGTTCTTGCTCTCTCTCTCTCTCTCGTTCTTGCTCTCTCTCTCTCTCGTTCTTGGTCTCTCTCTCTGTTTCTTTATCTCGTTCTTGGTTTCTCTCTCTTGTTCTTGCTCTCTCTCTCTCTCTCTCGTTCTTGCTCTCTCTCTCTCTCGTTCTTGCTCTCTCTCTCTCTCTCGTTCTTGGTCTCTCTCTCTCTCTCGTTCTTGCTCTCTCTCTCTCTCGTTCTTGCTCTCTCTCTCTCTCTCTCGTTCTTGCTTTCTCTCTCTCTCTCGTTCTTGGTTTCTCTCTCTTGTTCTTGCTCTCTCTCTCTCTCTCGTTCTTGCTCTCTCTCTCTCTCTCTCTCTCTCTCTCTCTCTCTCTCTCTCTCTCTCTCTCTCTCTCTCTCTCTCTCTCTCTCTCTCTCTCTCTCGTTCTTGCTCTCTCTCTCTCTCTCGTTCTTGGTCTCTCTCTCTCTCGTTCTTGGTCTCTCTCTCTCTCTCTCTCTCTCTCGTTCTTGGTCTCTCTCTCTCTCTCTCGTTCTTGGTCTCTCTCTCTCTCTCTCTCTCTCTCTCTCTCTCTCTCTCTCTCTCGTTCTTGCTCTCTCTCTCTCTCTCTCTCTCGTTCTTGCTCTCTCTCTCTCTCTCTTGTTCTTGCTTTCTCTCTCGTTCTTGCTCTCTCTCTCTCTCGTTCTTGGTCTCTCTCTCTCTCTCTCTCATTCTTGCTCTCTCTCTCTCTCGTTCTTGGTCTCTCTCTCTCTCGTTCTTGCTCTCTCTCTCTCTCTCTCTCTCTCTCTCGTTCTTGCTCTCTCTCTCTCTCTCGTTCTCGCTCTCTCTCTCGTTCTTGGTCTCTCTCTCTCGTTCTTGGTCTCTCAATTCAATTCAATTCAATTTCAATTCAATTGACTTTATTGACATGGCAAGTTCGTTATTACTTACATTGTCAAAGTATACATATCGAAAATAAAAATCAAATATATATGTATATATATACAAAATATATATATATTTATATATAAATAAATGGTGGGACCAACAGCAATAATAACAGTAGTAGTGGACATGGGATTACCATTAACAACAACTACAACAACAATATTAATCAGAACAACAATAAATTAAAGCAACAGTAGTAGACCAGTGTTAATATGACTTGAGAAGACATATGACCTGGTATGAAAGACAAAACAAAACTAAGCTAAATGGGAAATATTATCAACATTACTTTGCATTTTTCACTGGCTGTCCCTCAGGTTGTGGCAGGAGGACACATATTTGGCTGCCAAAACTGCACATTTTGGCTTTTCACCCAATAAATATTTGATTTTTTCTTCATCTTTTATAGTTTCAAATTCTTTGTATTGAGTTATAATTTTGGGAAAGAAATATGCTCTTAGGTCTGAGTATTTGTCACAGTGTAGTAGGAAATGCACCTCTGTCTCTACCTCTCCTCTGGAGCAGAGTGAGCACAGCCTGTCCTCTCTGGGCAGCCAGGTTTGTCTGTGACGACCGGTCTCTATAGCCAGACGGTGCTCACTGAGTCTGTACCTAGTCAATGTTTTCCTCAGTTTTCTATCAGTCACAGTGGTCAGATAGTCTGCCACCATGTACTGTCTGTTTAGAGCCAAATAGCATTGAAGTTTACTTTGATTTTTTGTGGTGTCTTTCCAATAGGTTATATATTTTTCTTTTTGTTTTGTGATGATTTGGTTGGGCCAGATTTTCTGAGGGCTGTCCCGAGGCTCTATGGGGTTGGTTTGGGTTGGTGAACTGAGCCTCAGAACCAGCTGGCTGAGGGGACTCTTCTCTGGTTTCATCTCTTGACATTGTAGAGCTGTGTGATGGAATGTTTTAGGGTCACTTGTTTTTAGATGGTTGTAAAATTTGATGGCTCTTTTTTCTATTCGAATGAGGAGGGGGTATTGGCCCAATTCTGCCCTACATGCGTTATTTGGAGTTTTTCTTTGTACTTGCAATACAGTCTTGCAAAACTCTGCATGCAATATTTCAGTTGGATGTTTGTCCCATTTAGTAAATTCATTATTAGAGAGTGGACCCCATACTTCACTGCCATATAGAGCAATTGGTTCTATAACTGATTGAAAAATTTTGAGCCAGATTCTAATTGGAATTTCAATTTTGATGTTCCTTTTAATGGCATAAAATGCTCTTCTTGCTTTGTCTCTCAGCTCATTCACAGCCATGTGAAAGCTACCTGTGTTGCTCATATTTAGTCCTAGATATGTGTAGTTTTTGGTGTGTTCTAATAGAACTGTGTCCAAATAGAATTTATATTTGTCATCCTTATTTCCCGACCTTTTTTGGAATATCATTATATTTGTTTTTTTTAGGTTAACGGTCAGAGCCCAGGTCTGACAGAACCTGTGAAGACGATCTAGGTGCTGCTGTAACCCCTCTTTAGTGGGAGACAGCAGCACCAGGTCATCTGCGTACAGCAGACACTTGATTTCAGTGTTGTGTAGGGTGATACCAGGTGCTGCCGATTCTTCTAATGTTTTTGCCAATTCATTAATGTAGATGTTAAATAATGTTGGACTTATTGGGCAGCCCTGTTTCACTCCCCGCCCCTGAGAGAAGAAGTCTGTTTGCTTGTTGCCAATTTTAACCGCACATTTGTTTTTAGTGTACATTGATTTAATAAAATCATATGTTTTCCCTCCAATACCACTTTCTATTAGTTTATAAAAAAGACCTTCGTGCCAAATTGAATCAAATGCTTTCTTGAAATCTACAAAACACGAGTAGATTTTGCCTTTGTTTTGGTTAACTTGTTTATCAATTAGAGTGTGGAGGGTGTAAATGTGGTCTGTTGTACGATAATTTTTTAGAAATCCAATCTGGCTTCTGCTCAGGACGTTGTGTTCGTCAAGGAAATGATGTAGTCTGCTATTTATAATACTGCAGAGAATTTTCCCCAAGTTGCTGTTAACGCAAATTCCTCTGTAATTATTTGGGTCAAATTTGTCTCCATTTTTATAGATTGGTGTGATCAATCCCTGGTTCCAAATATCGGGGAAAATACCTGCAGTGAGGATAATGTTGAAGAGTTTGAGTATTGCCAATTTGAATTTGTGGTCTGTATATTTGATCATTTCATTTAAAATACCATCAGCACCACAGGCCTTTTTGGGTTGGAGATTGCATAGTTTTTCCAATAATTCTTCTTCTGTAATTGGGGTATCTACAGGATTCTGATAGTCTTTGACTGCTAATTCAAGGATTTGTAATTTTTCTTGTATATCTTTTTGTTCTGGGCTCTTTGTTATATTGCTGTAGAGGTTTGCAAAGTGATTTCTCCACATATCCCCATTTTGGATAGCCAATTCCTCATGATGAGGTTTGTTTAATTTATTCCAATTCTCCCAGAAGTGGTTTGATTCTATGGATTCCTCAATTCCATCCAGCTGATTTCTAATGTGCTGTTCCTTTTTTGTTCTTAGGGTGCGTTTGTATTGCTTCAGTGTTTCCCCATATTGAAGGCGTATATTTTTGTTGTCTGGTTCTCTGTGTTTTTGATTAGATATATTTCTCAATGACTTTCTTAGATTTTTGCAATCATTATCAAACCATTTTTCATTATCTGTTATTTTTGGTTTGCTCTTGGTCTCTCTCTCTCTCTCGTTCTTGGTGTCTCTCTCTCTCTTGTTCTTGCTCTCTCTCTCTCTCTCTCTCTCGTTCTTGATCTCTCTCTCTCTCTCGTTCTTGCTCTCTCTCTCTCTCTCTCTCTCTCTCTCTCTCTCTCTCTCTCTCTCTCTCTCTCTCTCTCTCTCTCTCTCTCTCTCTCGTTCTTGCTCTCTCTCTCTCTCTCGTTCTTGGTCTCTCTCTCTCTCGTTCTTGGTCTCTCTCTCTCTCTCTCTCTCTCTCTCGTTCTTGGTCTCTCTCTCTCTCTCTCGTTCTTGGTCTCTCTCTCTCTCTCTCTCTCTCTCTCTCTCTCTCTCGTTCTTGCTCTCTCTCTCTCTCTCTCTCTCTCGTTCTTGCTCTCTCTCTCTCTCTCTCTCTTGTTCTTGCTTTCTCTCTCGTTCTTGCTCTCTCTCTCTCTCGTTCTTGGTCTCTCTCTCTCTCTCTCTCATTCTTGCTCTCTCTCTCTCTCGTTCTTGGTCTCTCTCTCTCTCGTTCTTGCTCTCTCTCTCTCTCTCTCTCTCTCTCTCGTTCTTGCTCTCTCTCTCTCTCTCGTTCTCGCTCTCTCTCTCGTTCTTGGTCTCTCTCTCTCGTTCTTGGTCTCTCTCTCTCTCTCGTTCTTGGTGTCTCTCTCTCTCTTGTTCTTGCTCTCTCTCTCTCTCTCTCTCTCGTTCTTGATCTCTCAATTTCAATTCAATTCAATTGACTTTATTGACATGGCAAGTTCGTTATTACTTACATTGTCAAAGTATACATATCTCTCTCTCTCTCTCGTTCTTGCTCTCTCTCTCTCTCTCTCTCTCTCTCTCTCTCTCTCTCTCTCTATTGTTCTTGCTCTCTCTCTCGTTCTTGCTCTCTCTCTCTCTCGTTCTTGGTCTCTCTCTCTCTCTCTCTCGTTCTTGCTCTCTCTCTCTCTCTCTCTCTCGTTCTTGCTCTCTCTCTCTCTCTCGTTCTTGGTTTCTCTCTCTTGTTCTCGGTCTCTCTGTCTGTCTCTCTCTCTGTCAGAGTTGCACAGTTATACATCTAGACGTGGTAACAGGAGCGGTGAGGCGACTCATGCTGTCACAGGAGAGAGCAGCCCGCCCTCCGATTGGTGGAGCAGCAGCAGCAGCAAGGAGGAGGCACATGTCAGAGGGTCGCTGACACATCATTCTTATTTCGTAACTGAGTTCTCATGTCCATTCAAACTCCACTCAACCATCCAAGCATTTCATTTAAACCACTTGTACAGTGAAATCCACAAGATATAGTCATACATAAAATGTCACAAGAAGATGTCATGCATGCTGTCACAAGAAGATATGTCATACATGATGTCACAAGAAGATATGTCATGCATGATGTCACAAGAAGATATGTCATGCATGATGTCACAAGATGTCACAAGAAGATATGTCATGCATGATGTCACAAGAAGATATGTCATGCATGCTTAGATGTTCTTTGTGAATTATTAACATCTCTATAACAGAACAATGACTTGGGACAACAAAACAGATTGTAGTCTGTACTGTACACTACGTAATAATTGTTTTATTAGGTCATAAGATGTGCTGGGAGTTTGCCCACAAGAACTGGCTACTGTTCCACAAGGAGCGGGTAAGATAAGCTCAGCTCATTGCTACTCTACCTCCTACCCCTTTTGTTTTTTGTAAACTGTCAGGGACAACACACACTGCACAGAATTTTGATCTGCCATTTGTCTGCCGTTCGTTTGGCATTGTGTGTTTTAGGAACCACCCGCTGGTGGACATCTGACTGCCAACATTTTCACACAATTCTACATGATGAGTTCATTTCCAAAATACTATATCTACACAAATTTTTCACATTTTTGTTTTTTCATCAGAAATTATGGATACCTTCGTGTGTGTAAAATATTACTCTTCTCTCATTTTTTATTAACTTCTCTGCGCTATGGATCCCTTTTACGGGATCATTTTCCTAAACAACCGCTGAATTGCAGGGCGCAAAATATTACTAAAAATATTTATATTCATGCAATCACAAGTGAAATATACCAAAACACAGCTTAGCTTGTTGTTAATCCACCTATGTGTCAGATTTTGAAAATATGCTTTACAGAGAAAGAAATCCAAGCTTTTGTGAGTGTATCAATCAATGCTAGAACAGCTAGCCCCAAATTAGCATGGTCACGAAAGTCAGAAAAGCAATAAAATTAATCGCTTACCTTTGATAATCTTCGGATGTTTGCACTCACGAGACTCCCAGTTACACAATAAATGTTATTTTTGTTCAATAAATATTCGTTTTATAACAGAAAAAACACCATTTGGGTTGCGCGTTATGTTCAGAAAACTACAGCCTCGTTCCGGTCCTAAAAGCCAGAAGAAAATTCCCAAACGTATCAGATTCAAAAATATTACAAAAAATATTTATAATCATGCAATCACAAGTGAAATATACCAAAACACAGCTTAGCTTGTTGTTAATCCACCTATCGTGTCAGATTTTGAAAAATTGCTTTGCAACGAAAGCAATCTAAGCTTTTGTGAGTGTATCAATCAATGCTAGAACAGTTAGCCTTATATTAGCTTGGTTAGCTTGGTCACGAAAGTCAGAAAAGCAATAAAATGAATCGCTTACCTTTGATAATCTTCGGATGTTTGCACTCACGAGACTCCCAGTTACACAACAAATGTTATTTTTGTTCGATAAATATTACTTTTATAACAAAAAAACGCCATTTGGGTTGCGCGTTATGTTCAGAAAACCAAAGCCTTGTTCCGTTCGACGAAAATTCCAAAACGTATCTGTAATGGTCGTAGAAACATGTAAAATGTTTTTTATAATCAATCCTCAGGTTGTTTTTAACAAACATAATCGATAATATTTCAACCGGACCGTAAACTATTCAATAAGAGAGAAAAAGAAAATGGAGAGCTACCCTCTCGCGCGCAGGAACAAATCAGAGGACACCTGACTACTTTTGAAAAATCTCGCTCATTTTTCTAAATAAAAGCCTGAAACTATGTCTAAAGCCTGGTCACAGCCTGAGGAAGCCATTGGAAAAGGAATCTGGTTGATACCCCTTTAAATGGAAGAAAGACGGGCCAGGAAACACAGATAAAAAAATATATTTATCACTTCTGGGTTAGATTTTCTCAGGTTTTCACCTGCAGAATCAGTTTTATTATACTCACAGACAATATTTTGACAGTTTTGGAAACTTTGGAGTGTTTCTATCCTAATCTGTAAATTATATGCATATTCTATGATCTGGACCTGAGAAATAGTCAGTTTACCTTGGGAACGTTATTTAAATTAAAAAAAATCTGACCTCTAGCGTCAAGAGGTTAATCGATTTTAGATGTGTCGTTTTTTTAGAAGTGTGTTTTTTTTGCTAAACGCTATGTGTCCATTATTTCGCTGGAATGGAATGTTCATATCCTGTATATTGACTGTGATATGTGGTTGTCTCAGCTATCTCAAGATCAATGCATCTGCTAAATTACTAAAAATGTCAAATTAATATGTTTTACATACAAACTTCATATGACTATATTTATTATTTTTAAAAACATTTTTTTATATTGATCACAAATGTATAATTTGTACAGGCCAACATATAGAACTTTGCAAAAAAACATGCTTATTTTTCTCTTTGAAATGTAACTATCAAGTGATAGATTTTAAACAAATACAAATATGTCATTTTACCACCCTCGCCATGAGTAGATAGGGAAAAACACACTAATCTCTTTCATAATTTCTTTAAAGAATAAAAGCTGATTTACCAACAGTTTTGAAAATGTATATGCTCTGCTGTATATAATTTTTTGGAATGAAACTCTTCACATGTGGAGTTGGCTTGCACTCGGTTTGAAAATTACGGCCGGCACTCTGTTCAGAGGTGCTAAGTACTTTCGGCCAGCAAACGTTACCGGTGTATCCATGCCTTAAAGTGAAATGTGTCCCTCCTGTCTTCCTGTAGTAACCAGTTGGATGTGCTGATGTGCTGGAAGGCCGGGTTCCCGCCATATCCCTCTCCATCAACCTCAGCAGGGTCTTCCTGGTGGTTACTGGTGGAGACCAACACAAACAAGAAACGCAAATCATCTCCTGTCCTCTACTTTGTTTCTTTCTGCTTTCTCTTCTATCCTCCCCATCCATCTCTCTTCTTCTGTCAATTTCTCATATTTTATTATCTCTTCTATCCTCCCGATCCACCTCTATTCTTCTGTCATTTTCTCATATGTTATTATCTCTTCTATCCTCCCCATCCATCTCTCTTCTTCTGTCAATTTCTCATATTTTATTATCTCTTCTATCCTCCCCATCCATCTCTCTTCTTCTGTCAATTTCTCATATTTTATTATCTCTTCTATCCTCCCCCATCCATCTCTCTTCTTCTGTCATTTCCTCATATTTTATTATCTCTTCTATCCTCCCCCATCCATCTCTCTTCTTCTGTCATTTCCTCATATTTTATTATCTCTTCTATCCTCCCCATCCATCTCTCTTCTTCTGTCATTTCCTCATATTGTATTATCTCTTCTATCCTCCCCCATCCATCTCTCTTCTTCTGTCATTTCCTCATATTTTATTATCTCTTCTATCCTCCCCATCCATCTCTCTTCTTCTGTCATTTCCTCATATTGTATTATCTCTTCTATCCTCCCCATCCATCTCTCTTCTTCTGTCATTTCCTCATATTGTATTATCTCTTCTATCCTCCCCCATCCATCTCTCTTCTTCTGTCATTTCCTCATATTTTATTATCTCTTCTATCCTCCCCATCCATCTCTCTTCTTCTGTCATTTCCTCATATTGTATTATCTCTTCTATCCTCCCCCATCCATCTCTCTTCTTCTGTCCTTTCCTCATATTTTATTATCTCTTCTATCCTCCCCATCCATCTCTCTTCTTCTGTCATTTCCTCATATTGTATTATCTCTTCTATCCTCCCCCATCCATCTCTCTTCTTCTGTCCTTTCCTCATATTTTATTATCTCTTATATCCTCCCCATCCATCTCTCTTCTTCTGTCCTTTCCTCATATTGTATTATCTCTTCTATCCTCCCCCATCCATCTCTCTTCTTCTGTCATTTCCTCATATTTTATTATCTCTTCTATCCTCCCCATCCATCTCTCTTCTTCTGTCATTTCCTCATATTGTATTATCTCTTCTATCCTCCCCCATCCATCTCTCTTCTTCTGTCATTTCCTCATATTTTATTATCTCTTCTATCCTCCCCATCCATCTCTCTTCTTCTGTCATTTCCTCATATTGTATTATCTCTTCTATCCTCCCCCATCCATCTCTCTTCTTCTGTCCTTTCCTCATATTTTATTATCTCTTATATCCTTCCCATCCACCTCTCTTCTTCTGTCCTCTGCTCTTTTCATTCAATTGGTGGGTGGGTGGGGGGGCGTTGACCAAGCCCACGCACGTGGGAGCAGGAGACTCTCACCGGCCATGGAGCCAGCTCAAGTAACACAACAGAACACAATGTCATTTAAATAAATGAGTTAATGAGTAATTTAATGTCCCTGACAGTATGGCATAAAACGTGATGTCTTCAACACTAACAGCCACTTTGTTACGATATCATAAAACGTAATGTCTTCAAAACTAACAGCCACTATGTTACGATATCATAAAACGTAATGTCTTCAACACTAACAGCCGCTATGTTACGATATCATAAAACGTGATGTCTTCAACACTAACAGCCACTTTGTTACGATATCATAAAACGTGATGTCTTCAACACCAACAGCCACTATGTTACGATATCATAAAACGTGATGTCTTCAACACTAACAGCCACTATGTTACGATATTATAAAACGTGATGTCTTCAACACTAACAGCCGCTATGTTACGATATCATAAAACGTGATGTCTTCAACACTAACAGCCACTATGTTACGATATTATAAAACGTGCTGTCTTCAACACCAACAGCCACTATGTTACGATATCATGGGAAAATCTGACTTATCGCCAATAAAAGAGCATTATAAGATGGTGGTCTTCAATTAACCAAAATAGTAAGAGTCCATCTTTTTCCCATGGAAGAATTACGTCTTGTCTCTTGGCATTTGACACTGTTAGATGACGAGGATATTGATAAGGCAGACGACACACTGTCTGGCTGTCTGGACCACTTCAGTGATTCATTACATCCCCCATTACGTCTCTCTCTCTCTCTCTCTCTCTCTCTCTATTCAATTCAATTTCAATTCAAAGGGCTTTATTGGCATGGGAAACATATGTTAACATTGCCAAGGCAAGTGAAATAGATGGTAAACTAAAGTGAAATAACTGAACATAAAACATTACACTCACAAAAGTGCCAAAGTAATAGAGAGATTTCAAATGTCATATTATGTCCATATAGAGTGTTGTAACGATGTGCAAATAGTTAAAGTATAAAAGGGAAAATAAATAAACATAAATGTGGGTTGTATTTACAATAGTGTTTGTTCAACACTGGTTGCCCTTTTCGTATGGCAACAGGTCAAAAATATTGCTGCTGGGATGGAACACTGTGGTATTGATGAAAATTGGATTTGTTTTCAAATTCTTTGTGGGTCTGTGTAATCTGAGGGAAATATGTGTCTTTACTATGGTCATACATTTGTCAGGAGGTTAGGAAGTACAGCTCAGTTTGCAACTCATTTTGTGGGCAGTGAGCACAGCCTGTCTTCTCTTGAGAGCCAGGTCTGCCTATGGTGGCCTCTCTCAATAGCAAAGCTTTGCTCACTGAGTCTGTACATAGTACATCGTCAAAGCTCTCCTTAATTTTTGGTCAGTCACGGTGGTCAGGCATTCTGCCATTAAGTACCCTCTGTTCAGGGACAAAAAGCATTCTAGTTTGCTCTGTTTCTAAAAAAAATGTTTTCCAATGTGTGTGTTTCCCAGACAGTAGGTAGTGACCAGCTGCTTAATGAGAACCTGCGTGCAGCTCTAGCTAAACCTCCTCCTCTCTGAAACCTCCTCCTCTCTGAAACCTCCTCCTGCTATGCATGCATCATAGTGGGCACCCCTGACCTTATGGTGAGAGACCAGACCACCTTACAGATAGTTCTCATTAGAGATATCATTACTTTTTTATTAGCTCTGTCATGACATTTGGATTAGAAATATCTTGACTTTTCATATATATATATATATATCTAAAACCTTTTTCACATTTTGTTAGGTTACAGCCTTATTCTAAATTTGATTAAATAAAACATTTCCGGGCATCCCGAGTGGCGCAAAGGTCTGAGGCACTGCAGTGCTTGAGGCGTCACTACAGATCCGGGTTCGATTGAGAGGATCTGCAGAGAAGAATGGGAGAAACTCCCCAAATACAAGTGTGCCAAGCTTGAGGCGTCATACTCAAGAAGACTCGAGGCTGTAATGGCTGCCGATGGTGCTTCAACAAAATACTCAGTAAAGGGTCTGGATACTTATGTAAATGTAATATTGGAAGTATTTTTTTTTTTTATAAATTAGCAAAAAATTTAAAAATCTGTTTTTGCTTTGTCGTTATGGGTCATTGTGTGTATAGGGAAAACATTTTTTTAACACTTTTTAGAGTAAGGCTGTAATGTAACAAGATGTGGAAAAAGTCAAGGGGTCTGAATACTTTTCGAAATCACTGTATGAGGACTTTTGAGAGATATAATTACTTTTACAATAACATAGCTGACTGAAAGACATCTTCCCCCCAGGTCAGAGCCTCACAATAACATAGCTGACTGAAAGACATCTTTCCCCCAGGTCAGAGCCTCACAATAACATAGCTAACTGGTGTAGAGACAAAGTTACAATAGCTAACTTTGGTGTAGAGAGAACCGTGTCTGAATCGTATACCTACAATATGTGGATTTGGGATTTGGGAGTAGTTGAAATGTTAAAGAATGTTGTAGTGCCATCGACCGGTCAATGGGAGTACTGCGCCTGAATCCTCCTCCATTCTCTGATCCTGTCATTCTGTCATCTGTTTGGTTAGTTGACTTGTCCCCTCTGTCTCTAATTGATGGTTTATCTGATTGACAGGTCTCTGAGTGTCTCTCCGTATGCAACATGGATATCGAAGGTGTCCGACTCTGACGTGCTATTGGCCGGTCTGGCCTCGGGGACGTGTGGTCACGGTGAATATTGGCGGGGACATGTGACTCTGGGAGATGGGATTGGACAACCTGCAGTGCTCTCTGCTGGACTGGAGGACAATAAGGCTGAGAGGATGGCAGGACTGGGGTTGTGTTCAGTGAGGTGAAATGCTCGGGAACTTGTTGATAGAAATG
Source organism: Salvelinus namaycush (assembly GCF_016432855.1). Taxonomy (NCBI): domain Eukaryota; kingdom Metazoa; phylum Chordata; class Actinopteri; order Salmoniformes; family Salmonidae; genus Salvelinus; species Salvelinus namaycush. The sequence goes on along the minus strand of NC_052319.1, from coordinate 39,424,979 downwards.
TAACGCATTAGAGGTAACATGATTGAACAAATAGCCATTTTCCTTCATTCTTCATGTCCTAAAACAAAACCGTTCTAAAACCAACACTTCAGCCTACATCCTGTAGTCCCAATCCTCACCACCAGGTGGCAGTGTTGAGTCATAAATATTCACACCTGATATAGATTGCTGCTGAACCACACAGTCCTGGAGGTTACAACCCGGTCTGGAATACTAGTTTACAGTCCTCCCTGGTCTTGGTGAATGGGCACAATGTAAAGTACGCAAAGTATAATTGTAGCACTTATGTAATGGAGTTGACCCTAGCTAGGGGTCATACTTTTTTATTTATTTTATTTTTATTTAACCTTTATTTAACCAGGTAGGCCAGTTGAGAATAAGTTCTCATTTATATATGTGACCTGGCCAAGATAAAGCAAAGCAATGTGACAAAAACAACAACACGGAGTTACACATAAACAAATGTACAGTCAATAACGCAATAGAAACATCTATGTACAGTGTGTGCAAATGTAGAATATTAGGGAGGTACGGCAATAAATAGGCCATAGAGACGAAATAATTACAATTAAGCATTAACACTGGAGTGATAGATGTGCAGAGATACTGGGGTGCAAAAATGCAAAAGATAAATAACAATATGGGATGAGGTAGTTGGGTGTACTATTTACAGATTGGCTGTGTGCAGGTACAGTGATCGTTAAGCTGCTCTGACAGCTGATGCTTAAATACTGTGATGTAATACAGTAGACCCTAGCTAGGGGTCAGAATGTGATGTAATGAAGTTGACCCTAGCTAGGGGTCAGACTGTGATACAATGGAGTTGACCCTAGCTAGGGGTCAGACTGTGATGTAATGAAGTTGACCCTAGCTAGGGGTCAGACTGTGATACAATGGAGTTGACCCTAGCTAGGGGTCAGTGTGTGATGTAATGAAGTTGACCCCAGACCTGGGTTGGCAGGTGACTATAGGCAGTGACACAGTGACTAATGGGGCTTTCAAGACGAAGTCAGATCATAATGTCAGTGATCTTCAGGTCGGAAAGTCGGAGCTCTAGAAAATAAAATCCAGTTGGCTTTTTTCCAGTTCCTAGTTGTCTTGAACACACTGGAATCGGAAGTCTGAGATTTCCGAGTTCTGAGTTCCCAGTTGTTTTGAACGCGGCATAAAACCTTTGTTGACAAGATTAGCAAACTTAGGCATGACATGCCAGCAGCAAATGCTGAGCCTGTGTCTCTTCACAGGCCCCATTGGGGATCCTAATAAAATACAAAAATACTAAGTACTGTGTATGACGTAGTAATGTCAGAGACTTGGGTCAAAGACAAGTCAAATTATTTTTGTACAATGTAACCAATGGGATAATACCAAAAATGCAAACTCTGTCATATGGCCTTGAAGGCTGTAGTGTACATACAGTCAAACATCTGATTAAGGAAGAACCGGAACCTCACCCCTGGTTAATAAAGGACTGGGACCTCACCCCTGATTGATAAAGGACTGGAACCTCATCCCTGATTAATAAAGGACTGGAACCTTACAGCTGATTAATAAAGGACTGGAACCTCACCACTATTTAATAAAGGACTGGAACCTCATCCCTGATTAATAAAGGACTGGAACCTCACAGCTGATTAATAAAGGACTGGAACATCATCCCTGATTAATAAAGGACTGGAACCTCATCCCTGATTAATAAAGGACTGGAACCTCACCCCTGATTAATAAAGGACTGGAACCTCACCCCTGATTAATAAAGGACTGGAACCTCACCCCTGATTAATAAAGGACTGGAACCTCATCACTGATTAATAAAGGACTGGAACCTCATGCCTGATTAATAAAGGACTGGGACCTCACCCTTGATTAATAAAGGACTGGGACCTCACCCCTGATTAATAAAGAACCGGAACCTCACCCCTGATTAATAAAGGACCGGGACCTCACCACTGATTAATAAAGGACCGGGACCTCATCCCTGACTAATAAAGGACTGGGAACTCACCCCTGATTAATAAAGAACCGGAACCTCACCCCTGATTAATAAAGGACTGGGACCTCACCACTGATTAATAAAGGACTGGGACCTCACCACTGATTAACCTCTACTTCCACACAATCCCGGATCCGGGAGCACCCCCATCAGTAAAAAAGCTGACTAGCATAGCCTAGCATAGCGTCACAAGTAAATACTAGCATCTAAATATCATTAAATCACAAGTCCAAGACGCCAGATGAAAGATACACATCTTGTGAATCCAGCCATCATTTCTGATTTTTAAAAAGTTTTACAGGGAAGACACAATATGTAAATCTATTAGCTAACCACGTTAGCAAAAGACACCACTTTTTTTACTCCACCATTTTTTTCCTGCATAGGTAGCTATCACAAATTCGACCAAATAAAGATATAAATAGCCACTAACCAAGAAACAACTTCATCAGATGACAGTCTGATAACATATTTATTGTATAGCATATGTTTTGTTAGAAAAATGTGCATATTTCAGGTATAAATCATAGTTTACCATTGCAGCCACCATCACAACCCTCACCAAAGCGACTAGAATAACTACAGAGAGCAACGTGAATTACCTAAATACTCATCATAAAACATTTCTGAAAAATACACAGCGTACAGCAAATGAAAGACAAAGATCTTGTGAATCCAGCCAATATTTCAGATTTTTTAAGTGTTTTACAGCGAAAACACAATATAGCATTATATTAGCTTACCACAATAGCCAGAAACACAAGCCATTTACCAGCAGCAAAGGTTAGCGATCGTAACAAACAAGCAAAAGATATATAATTTTTGACTAACCTTCATAAACTTCTTCAGATGACAGTCCTGTAACATCATATTACACAATGCATATAGGGTTTGTTCGAAAATGTGCATATGTAGCGGCACAAATCGTGGTTATACAATGTGATTAGTAGCCAAACTTCAAGCAATCTGTCCGGCGCCATCTTGGAGAGGCACCTAATCTAATCGATAACTAATCATAAACTTGACTAAAAAATACAGGTTGGACAGCAAATGAAAGATACATTAGTTCTTAATGCAACCGCTGTGTTAGATTTTTAAAATTAACGTTACTACGACATACAGCGTGCGCTAAAGCGAGACCGCACCGAAATTCATGGCGGAATTATTGTTTAACATTTTTCAACATAAATACGAATTAACAGCATAAAGACTTCTTACTATTTGATGAGCTTCCATCAGAATCGTGGGCAAGGTGTCCTTTCTCCAGAACAATCGTCTTTTGGTTGAAAGATGTCCTCTTCTCCTGTAGAATTAGCAGCTAACGCTAGCCATGTGCCGGAGAGGTGTCCAACTCGCGATAGCGCGTGACAAAGAAATTCCAGAAAATCGCAATAAACTGATATAAACTGCTATAAGTCGGTTTAAATTAACTACCTTATGAAGTTTTTAAGACAAAAATCAAATTAAATCAGAGCCGGAGATATAGAACTGCTAAAACGAAAGCTTTTCAGGACGCCATGGTGATGTCCCTCCTGCGTCAGGCCCCCCGTTGAAAAGGTCGGACCTTCCGTTCCAAGAGCTTTTATAGTGCCCCAGATGGTGCAATCCACTCCATTCAAATTCTCACCGCTTACTGACATCTAGAGGAAGGCGTATGCAGTGCATGTAGCCCCATAGCTTACATGGGAATTTATAAACTGACCCTAGAACAGAGACCTCGATTTCAGAAATCTCACTTCCTGACAGGAAGTGTGCTGCAGAATGAGTTCTGTTTCACTCAGAGAAATAATTCAAACGGTTTTAGAAACTAGAGAGTGTTTTCTATCCAATAGTAATAATAATATGCATATTGTACGAGCAAGAATTGAGTACGAGGCAGTTTAATTTGGGAACTAAATTTTTACAAAGTGCAAACAGCACCCCCTATTGAGAAGAAGTTTTTAATAAAGGACCGGGACCTATTCCCTGATTAATAAAGGACTGGGACCTCACCCCTGATTAATAAAGAACCGGAACCTCACACCTGATTAATAAAGGACCGGGACCTCATCCCTGATTAATAAAGGACCGGGAATGAAAAGCACTAATCCAGAGTTATATTTGATAATGCAATATGTGCCTTTTAGTGATATCTGCTTCAAAAGCACAAAGCCTTCAACTCACTCAAAATAGGTGCGCAATGTTTCACCCAGGTCATAGGTGACACACACACACACACACACACACACACACACACACACACACACACACACACACACACACACACACACACACACACACACACACACACACACACACACACACACACACACACACACACACAGAGGGCCCCTCAGATGTGAGAGACCCACTCTCTCAGGCTGTTTTCCACCATCTAGAGGTCTTCTTTGATGGCCATCCTGAGCACACAAAGCATGGCCCTTCAAGTACACACTCTGCCTAGGCTCTCTCGCTGCAATTACTGTAAGCTGTTTTTACCTGCTAACACACAAACATTATCTCACTGAGCCCTCTGAAAGCCCTCTCACACACATACCTACACACTCTGCAGGACTGCCTCCAGTTCAAGATTCATGACAATAAACGCCACCCTGCGACTCCCTATGCCTCCTGAAATAGACACACACACAGTCACGTGTGCGCACACACACGCACACTGATAAACAGTGTTTAATTAGGGAAGATCACTGCTGTTTTCCACTGACGGAGACAGATAGATGACAGCTCCCTATTACCTCATAATGGACCTATTCACACACAGCCAAGACCTCTCCCACACAATGAACCCATGCAGTGTGTGTGTGTGTGTGTTTGTGTGTGTGTGTGTGTGTTTGTGTGTGTGTGTGTGTGTGTGTGTGTGTGTGTGTGTGTGTGTGTGTGTGTGTGTGTGTGTGTGTGTGTGTGTGTGTGTGTGTGTGTGTGTGTGTGTGTGTGTGTGTTTGTGTGTGTGTGCTCAATAGATAACTAACCATTTTCCACTTTGTTACAATGATATTAAAACCCTTTTATGCTGAGCTGGAAATTGCCACCAATATCTCAGTTCATATTATATTTAATGATTGTATGTAGTTGTAAGTATTAAGGAATTCAATAATATGCCTCTAGCACTGAGATGCAGTGTCTTAGAGCTCTGCGCCACTCGGGAGCCCTAATGTTTGGTACACTCAGTGTGTATATTACTGACAATTTACTGTATGTAGTCAATCATGTCACTGCTTTACTGACACTGGTGACCCAAAATGGAGTCACGCTGGGTCAAATGTGTACTGACACTGATGAGCCAGAATGGAGTCACGCTGGGACACATGTGTACTGACACTGATGAGCCAGAATGGAGTCACGCTGGGTCACATGTGTACTGACACTGATGAGCCAGAATGGAGTCACGCTGGGTCACATGTGTACTGACACTGATGAGCCAGAATGGAGTCACGCTGGGTCACATGTGTACTGACACTGATGAGCCAGAATGGAGTCACGCTGGGACACATGTGTACTGACACTGATGAGCCAGAATGGAGTCACGCTGGGACACATGTGTACTGACACTGATGAGCCAGAATGGAGTCACGCTGGGACACATGTGTACTGACACTGATGAGCCAGAATGGAGTCACGCTGGGACACATGTGTACTGACACTGATGAGCCAGAATGGAGTCACGCTGGGACACATGTGTACTGACACTGATGAGCCAGAATGGAGTCACGCTGGGACACATGTGTACTGACACTGATGAGCCAGAATGGAGTCACGCTGGGTCAAATGTGTACTGACACTGATGAGCCAGAATGGAGTCACGCTGGGTCAAATGTGTACTGACACTGATGAGCCAGAATGGAGTCACGCTGGGACACATGTGTACTGACACTGATGAGCCAGAATGGAGTCACAGTCAGTCATCCTCCCTTTACAGGTGCTGATGCATCAGCATGGAGACACGTGTTCGCCACGTTTCACCTCTTACGGGCAATGATCACTCAGACTGCAGTATATTCTCACCTGGATGGTGTCCTCATAGACATGCTTGTAATTTATAATTCTACATAATTCTCTTTCTATAGACGTCCCCTTCTGCAGTCTAGTTCCTCTCAAGGTTTCTTCCTACCAAAGAAGGGAGCCCCCCCACCCCCGGACTGAACCAAAAACCAACGTCCGTGGATGAGGAAATCAAGGCCGGTCAGGAACTGCACTAACAAAATACGTTTCTGAATGCCTGTTTATATGGTAAGACAACTGTTTGTAATACACTTGTGCTTACTGGGGTGTATTCTACCATGTCGTTACACAATGTAATGAATGCTCATCCATGTGGTAGGCCCATCCATGTGGTAGGCCCATCCATGTGGTAGGCCCATCCATGTGGTAGGCCCCATCCATGTGGTAGGCCCCATCCATGTGGTAGGCTCATCCATGTGGTAGGCCCATCCATGTGGTAGGCCCATCCATGTGGTAGGCCCATCCATGTGGTAGGCCCATCCATGTGGTAGGCCCATCCATGTGGTAGGCCCCATCCATGTGGTAGGCTCATCCATGTGGTAGGCCCATCCATGTGGTAGGCCCATCCATGTGGTAGGCCCATCCATGTGGTAGGCTCATCCATGTAGTAGGCCCCATCCATGTGGTAGGCCCATCCATGTGGTAGGCTCAACCATGTGGTAGGCTCATCCATGTGGTAGGCCCATCCATGTGGTAGGCCCGTCCATGTGGTAGGCCCCATCCATGTGGTAGGCCCATCCATGTGGTAGGCCCATCCATGTGGTAGGCCCATCCATGTGGTAGGCCCATCCATGTGGTAGGCTCATCCATGTGGTAGGCCCATCCATGTGGTAGGCCCATCCATGTGGTAGGCCCATCCATGTGGTAGGCTCATCCATGTGGTAGGCCCATCCATGTGGTAGGCCCATCCATGTGGTAGGCCCAACGTTTGTAAAACAGGTCGTTGCATTGGCTTTATTAGTCCTGATTCATGTGACTAATCAATTTGGTTATTTAAGTACTGATTATCAGCTACCCAACTTTATCAGGAGTTATCGCGAGCCTATTTGCAATGTGTTTACACAGCTGGAAATGCAGAGGTATGTTATTTTTCGCAGGATAATGTGAGGTTAGATGTGTTGTTGTTGGAGGTGCGTCTTGGTCAGTTTAGCTCAGAAAACGCCATCCTCGTCAATCTGCCTCCTAATCCTGCCTAATGAGCGGGCCAGCCATGCTCTCTCCCTCTCTCTCTCTCTCTCTCTCTCTCTACACAACATTACAACACAACACACACACAGTGGAGTAACGGTCGAATCGTAACTAATTCAAGGAAAACTTAAATCAAGCTTGGTGTCAAGTTTGTATAGAAATCAGAGCTGAATACAAGTTCCTTTAGGATTCAGAGGAGAAAGAAAGTTCCTTTAGGATTCAGAGGAAAAAGAAAGTTCCTATAGGATTCAGAGGAGAAAGAAAGTTCCTTTAGGATTCAGAGGAGAAAGAAAGTTCCTATAGGATTCAGAGGAGAAAGAAAGTTCCTTTAGGATTCAGAGGAGAAAGAAAGTTCCTTTAGGATTCAGAGGAGAAAGAAAGTTCCTATAGGATTCAGAGGAGAAAGAAAGTTCCTTTAGGATTCAGAGGAAAAAGAAAGTTCCTATAGGATTCAGAGGAGAAAGAAAGTTCCTTTAGGATTCAGAGGAGAAAGAAAGTTCCTTTAGGATTCAGAGGAAAAAGAAAGTTCCTATAGGATTCAGAGGAGAAAGAAAGTTCCTTTAGGATTCAGAGGAGAAAGAAAGTTCCTATAGGATTCAGAGGAGAAAGAAAGTTCCTTTAGGATTCAGAGGAGATCTTTCTCCTCTGAATCCTAAAGGAACTTTCTTTCTCCTCATTCAGAGGAGTCTATTCAGTCTATCCTGTCTATCCTGTCTATTCAGTCTATCCTGTCTATTCTGTCTATCCTGTCTATCCTGTCTATTCTGTCTATCCTGTCTATCCTGTCTATCCTGTCTATTCTGTCTATCCTGTTTTTCTGTCTATCCTGTCTATCCTGTCTATCCTGTCTATTCTGTCTATTCTGTCTATCCTGTCTATTCTGTCTATCCTGTCTATCCTGTCTATCCTGTCTATCCTGTCTATCCTGTCTATCCTGTCTATCCTGTCTTCAATGAAAGTGAAGAGAGATAAAGTGCACATTCTCAAGCTGAATGATATAGAATACTGTGAGAGTTGACACTGTGTTTCTGTGTACTGTATACTGATAGAGCTGTGAGAGGTGACACTGTGTTCCTGTGTACTGTATACTGATAGAGCTGTGAGAGGTGACACTGTGTTCCTGTGTACTGTATACTGATAGAGCTGTGAGAGATGACACTGTGTTCCTGTGTACTGTATACTGATAGAGCTGTGAGAGGTGACACTGTGTTCCTGTGTACTGTATACTGATAGAGCTGTGAGAGGTGACACTGTGTTCCTGTGTACTGTATACTGATAGAGCTGTGAGAGGTGACACTGTGTTCCTGTGTACTGTATACTGATAGAGCTGTGAGAGGTGACACTGTGTTCCTGTGTACTGTATACTGATAGAGCTGTGAGAGTTGACACTGTGTTTCTGTGTACTGTATACTGATAGAGCGCAGGTAGAAAACTTGTCAACATCTTAAGGCTCAGATAAAGGGTTTGGGATAGGAGGTGTTTTTGATGTACTCTTTCTCTCCTTCCTCCCAATCACTCCTTCTCTTCAACCCCCCTCTGTCTCTCCCTCTCTGTCTCTCCCTCTCTGTCTCTCCCTCTCTCTCTCTCTCTCTCTCTCTCTCTCTCTCTCTCTCTCTCTGCCTCTCTCTCCCTCTCTGTCTCTCTCTCTGTCTCTCCCTCTCTCTGCCTCTCTCTCCCTCTCTGTCTCTCTCTCTCTACCTCTCTCTCCCTCTCTGTCTCTCTCTCTCTGTCTCTCTCTCTCTGCCTCTCTCTCCCTCTCTGTCTCTCCCTCTCTGTCTCTCCCTCTCTGTCTCTCCTTCTCTCTCTCTCTCTCTCTCTCTCTCTCTCTCTCTCTCTCTCTCTCTCTCTCTCTCTCTCTCTCTCTCTCTCTCTCTCTCTCTGTGTCTCTCTCTCTTTGCCTCTCTCTCCCTCTCTGTCTCTCCCTCTCTATCTCTCCCTCTCTGTCTCTCCCTCTCTGTCTCTCCCTCTCTGTCTCTTCATCTCTCTCTCTCTGTCTCTCTCTCTCTCTCTCTCTCTCTGTCTCTCTCTCTCTGTCTCTCCCTCTCTATCTCTCCCTATCTGTTTCTCCTCCTCTATCTCTCCCTATCTGTTTCTCCTCCTCTATCTCTCCCTATCTGTTTCTCCTCCTCTATCTCTCCCTATCTGTTTCTCCTCCTCTATGTCTCTCCCTCTATCTCTCCCTATCTGTTTCTCCCTCTATGTCTCTCCCTCTATCTCTTCCTCTCTGTCAATCTGATAATTTGTGGACTAAATAAATTACTACTAATTGACTAGAATTTTATTTTCTTATTTTGCCTCTCTTCTGTCTTGCCTCTCCCTCCATCTCTCAGATTACCATCCAAAGGGACAGTGGTCTGAACTTGACGGCCCACAATCACGACAAGGCGGACCCCAGAACCGACCCCCATGTAGGGGTCAACCAGTGGGCCAGGGGCACAGGTGGGTCATCACCGTAGGTCAGATTAAAGTAGTAACAGTGTGTCTGTGGTGTGTAATACTCCTGTCTCTGTCCTGTAGGGGGCAGAGACACGACTGGTCTGGGTGGTAAAGGGGGACCCTATAGTCTAGACATGGGTCACAAGGTAAACTAGTTGTCGAAAGCTGAGATAGATTATTTCCCCGAAGAGGTCCACAGAGCAGCCAGAGAGATGGGAGAGAAGGCTTTGAAAGACAGGTGTGTGCGTTTGTGTGTGCGTGAGAGCGTTTGCGTGTTTCTGTCAACCTTTGCCTGTGCCTCTGTGGCTAGGATGGAAGGAACAGACTAGACTGGGGCCTGCATGAATGCTGTGATTGATTCTCCTGGCAAAGGGAGTGGGTGTGTGCGTGTGCATGTGCATGCCTCCCTCTGTGTGTGTGTGTGTGTGTGTGTGCGCGCGCACTCAGGGTGTGGGGTTGAGAGGGCACCCTTTTCAACAGCAGTGACGGCTCTCGCTGTTCTCTCCCTCTCTATTTTCAGTCTCTCTTTTCATCTCTCTTCCTTTACAGTATAGAACATATAGTCTAGTAGTACACCCTATAAACACTGAGTATCACAGGTGGCTGGTGGCACCTTAATTGGGGAGGACCGGCTCATAATAATGGCTGGAAGGGAATGAATGGAGTGGTATGGAACACATCAAACCCATGGTTACCATGTGGTTAATACCATTCCATTGACTCCATTCCAGCCATTGTTATGAGCCGTCCTCCCCTCAGCAGCATCCTGCACTGATTATACAAACATTAGGAACACCTGCTCTTTCCATGTCATAGACTGACCAAGTGAATCCAGATGAAAGCTACGATCCCTTATTGATGTCACTTGTTAAATCCACTTCAATCAGTGTAGATGAAAGGGAGGAGACAGGTTAAAAGAAGGATTTTTAAGCGTTGAGACAAGTGAGACATGGATTGTGTATGTGTGCCATTCAGATGGTGAATGGGCAAGACCAAGGAATTAAATCCTCCACAGCTCAGTGTTTATAGGGTATAGTACTAGACTATATGTTCTATACCCTCCCGGGTGGCGCAATGGTCTAGGGCACTGCATCGCAGTGCTAGCTGCGCCACCAGAGTCTCTGGGTTCACGCCCAGGCTCTGTCGCAGCCGGCCGCAACCGGGAGGTCCGTGGGGCGACGCACAATTGGCATAGCGTCGTCCGGGTTAGGGAGGGTTTGGCCGGTAGGGATATCCTTGTCTCAGTATGTAAAAAATGTAATAAAATGTATGCACTCTACTGTAAGTCGCTCTGGATAAGAGCGTCTGCTAAATGACTAAAATGTAAATGTAATACTATATAGGAAGAAATCGGACAACTCAGTTAGATTAACAATAATTTATTAACTTTTCAATTATATAAAATACTTGTATGTTCATGAATGTTTAATATTACGATTATTTATTTGAATTGCGCTCCCTCCAATTTCACCGGATGTTGTCCCGCTAGAGGAACGCCTATACATTTGAATGGGGTATGGTAGTAGGTGCTAGGCGCACCGGTTAGACAGTGTCAAGAACTGGAAAGCTGCTGGGTCCTTCACGCTCAACAGTGTCCGTGTGTATGAAGAATGGTTCACCATCCAAAGGGCATCCAGACAGCTTGAAAGAACTGTGGGAAGCATTGGAGTCAACATGGGTCAGCATTTCTGTGGAACACTTTCGAACACCATGCCATGACAAAATGTAGTTCCTCTTGGCGTGGGTCCTCTATTTGTAGGTCCAGGGGGGGGTCCCGCAGGTCTGGGAGAGTGTCTCGCTGGTCTGGGCAGGGTGTCTATTGATCACCTTTATTTAACCAGGTAGGCCAGTTGAGAACAAGTTCTCATTTACAACTGCGACATGGCCAAGATAAAGCAAAGCAGTGCGACACAAACAACACTGAGTTACACATGGGATAAACAAACGTACAGTCAATAACACGATAGAAAAGTCTAAATACAGTGTGTGCAAATGTAGTAAGTTTATGGAGGTAAGGCAATAAATAGGCCACAGTGGCAAAAAAATTACAATTTAGCAATTAAACCCTGGAGTGATAGATATGCAGAAGATGAATGTGCAAGTAGGGATACTGGGGTGCAAAGGAGAAAAAAAAATAACAATATGGGGATGAGGTAGTTGGGTGGGCTATTTACAGATGGGCTGTGTACAGGTGCAATGATCTGTAAGCTGCTCTGACAGCTGATGCTTAAAGTTAGTGATGGAGATATAAGACTCAAGCTTCAGTGATTTTTGCAGTTCGTTCCAGTCATTGGCAGCAGAGAACTGGAAGGAAAGGCAGCCAAAGGAGGAGATGGCTTTGGGGGTGACCAGTGAAATTAACCTGCTGAAGTGCATGCTGAGGGTGGGAGTTGCTATGGTGACCAGTGAGCTGAAATAAGGTGGGGCTTTACCTAGCGAAAACTTATAGATGACCTGAAGCCAGTGGATTTGGTGATGAATATGAAGCGAGAGCCAGCCAACGAGAGCATACAGGTCGCATTGGTGGGTAGTATATGGGGCTTTGGTGACAAAACGGATGCCACTGTGATAGACTACATCCAATTTGCTGAGTAGAGTGTTGGAGGCTATTTTGAAAATGACATCGGCGAAGTCAAGGATCGGTAAGATAGTCCGTTTTACGACTGTATGTTTGGCAGCATGAGTGAAGGATGCTTTGTTGCAAAATAGGAAGCTGATTCTAGATTTCATTTTGGATTGGAGATGTAGTTGGAGGCCACGGAAGAAATGTTGTATGGCATTGAAGCTTGTCTGGGAGTTTGTTAACCTGTCTAGGACTGGGGTTCCGCTAATTGCAGGGCGCCAAATTCAATCAACAGAAATCTCATATTTCAATTTTCTCAAAGATACAAGTATTAGACACCATTTTAAAGATAAATTTCTCGTTAATCCAACCACAGTGTGCGATTTCAAAAAAGCTTTTCGGCGAGAGCTGAACATATCATTATGTTAGGTCAGCAACTAGTCACAGAAAGCATACAGCGATTTTCCAACCAAAGAGAGGAGTCACAAAAAGCAGAAATATTGATAAAATGAATGACTAACCTTTGATATACTTCATCAGATGACACTCCCGGGACAACATGTTACACAATACATGTATGTTTTGTTCGATCAAGTTCATATTTATATCCAAAAGCCTCAGTTTACATTTGGCTTTGCCTCCAAAACATCCCGTGAATTTGCACAGAGCCACATCAAATCACAGAAATACTCATAATAAACATTATTAAATATACAATTGTTATTCACAGATTTAAAGATATACTTCTCCTTACCTTCTTATGGCTGCAGGTGCAGTATTGAGTAGCTTGGATGAAAGGTGCACAGAGGTACCCATAGTAAACTGCCTGTTCCTCAGTCCCAGTTGCTAATATATGCATATTATTATTCGTATTGGATAGAAAACACTCTGAAGTTTCTAAAACTGTTTGAATTAGGTCTGTGAGTATAACAGAACTCATATGGCAGGGAAAAACCTGAGAAGTTCCACTTCCTGTTTGGATTTCTTCTGAGGTGGCAGATTTTCAACCAAGCTCTAATTGAAATTACAACGAGATATTGATGAGTTTTCACTTCCTACGTCTTCCACTAGATGTCAACAGTCAATAGAACTTTGTCTGATGACTCTAATGTGAAGGGGGGCCGAAGGAGACAGGAATTAGTCACCACTGCCACGAGCTGACCATGCTTTCACCATGCACGTTCCATGCACATTGAGGAGGACCTCCGTTCCACCGCTCATCTGAAGTCAATCTAATTCTCCGGTTTGAACGTTATTCAAGATGTATGTTAACAACATTCTAAAGATTGATTCAGTACATCGTTTGACATGTTTCTACTGACTGTTACGGAACTTTTGGACATTTTGTCACGTTATAGTGGATGCACTTTGTGACTTTGGAATTGTTTACCAAACATGCTAACCAAAGTAGCTAATTGGACATAAATAACGGCCATTATCGAACAAATCAAGCATTTATTGTGGACCTGGGATTCCTAGGACTGCATTCTGATGAAGTTCATCAAAGGTAAGGAAACATTTATCATGTATTTTCTGGCTTCTGTTGACTCCAAAATGGCGGCTAATTTTATTATATTTTTTCCGTAAAGTTTTTTTGAAATCTGACACAGCGGTTGCATTAAGGAGAGGTATATCTATAATTCCATGTGTATAACTTGTATTATCATCTACATTTATGATGAGTATTTCTGTTGAAACGATGTGGCTATGCAAAATCACTTGATGTTTTTGGAACTAGTGAATGTAACGCACCAATGTAAACTCAGATTTTTTTATATAAATATGAACTTTATCAAACAAAACATGCATGTATTGTGTAACATGAAGTCCTATGAGTGTCATCTGATGAAGATAATCAAAGGTTAGTGATTCATTTTATCTCTAGTTCTGCTTTTTGTGACTGCTATATTTCGCTGGAAAAATGGCTGTGCTTATTGTGGTTTGGTGTTGACCTAACATAATCATTTGTAGTGCTTTCGCTGAAAAGCATATTTGAAATCGGACACTTTGGTGGGATTAACAACAAGAATACATTTAAAATGATATAAGACACATGTATGTTTGAGGAATTTTAATTATGAGATTTCTGTTGTTTGAATTTGGCGCCCTGCACTTTCACTGGCTGTTGTCATATCGATCCCGGTAGCGGGATGCAGCCATAAGAAGTTAACTTGTTATGGATAGGGGGCAGCGTGCCCAGAGTAAACTGCCTGCTACTCAGTCCCAGTTGCTAATATATGCATATTATTAGTCGATTTATATAGAAAACACTCTGAAGTTTCTAAAACTGATGTCTGTGAGTACAACAGAACTCATATGGCAGGCAAAAACCTGAGAAAAAATCCAACCAGGAAGTGGGAAATCTGAGGTTGGTCGTTTTTCACCTCATTCCCCATTGAAGATACAGTGGGATATGGGTCATGTTGCACTTCCTAAGGCTTCCACTAGATGTCAACAGTCTTTAGAACATTGTCTGTGAAGTGGGGCCGAATGAGAGGGGATTGAGTAGGCTCTCTCCCAGAGTGCCATGAGCTGAACATGCGCTGACCATGGGCATGAGAGCGAGCTCTGTTCCATTGCTTTTCTGAAGACAAAGGAATTCTCCGGTTGGAACATTATTGAAGATTTATGTTAAAAACATCCTAAGGATTGATTCTATACTTCGTTTGACATGTTTCTACAGACTGTAATATGACTTTTCATCTGAACTTTTGCCTGGACCTGCCCGTGCATCGTGAGTTTAGATTGTGTACTGAATGCGCGAACAACAAGGAGGAATTTATGATGGACTTTATGGAACAAATCAAACATCTATTGTGGAACTGGGATTCCTGGGAGTGCATTCTGACGAAGATCATCAAAGGTAAGTGATTATTTATAATGCCTTTTCTGACTTATGTTGACTCCAACATGGCGGATATCTTCTTGGGTTGTGTTGGTCTCTGAGCGCCGTACTCAGATTATTGTATGGTTTGCTTTTTCCGTAAAGTTTTTTTAAAATCTGACACAGCAGTTGCATTAACACAGTTTCCAAAGAAGGGCCAGAAGTATACAGAAGGGTGTCGTCTGCGTAGAGGTGGATCAGAAAATCCCCAGCAGTGAGAGCGACATCATTGATGTATACAGAGAAAAGAGTGATACCGAGAATTGAACCCTGTGGCACCCCCATCTTGAAATTCTCAATTATCGTAGATTTATCGGTGGTGACAGTGTTTCCTAGCCTCAGTGCAGTGGGCAGCTGGGAGGAGGTGCTCTTATTCTCCATGGACTTTACAGTGTTCCAGAACTTTTTGGAGTTTGTGCTACAGGATTCAAATTTCTGTTTGAAAAAGCTAGCCTTAGCTTTCCTAACTGCCTGTGTATATTGGTTCTTAACTTCCCTATCAGGGTGGCTGACATGGGGGGTGTTCAGAGGGGGTGAGATCCCCTGGGCTTGGGGTTCTTCACTTGTCTGTTCTGCTATGATGTCGACCCTATGGTCAGGGTCTGGGGTGGACTGTTCTGCTGTGGTGTCAATACTTTTGTCGGGAGCTGAGGTGGGCTGTTCTGCTGGCTTCTCTGCGGGGGTGGCCACCTCTCTAATGGGTTGTTCTCTGTCACACGCCATCCCCCTCACCCTCTCCTCCAGCAGTCTGATCCTCTCCTCTAGTGCTCTGTTCTTCTCCTGCTCTTGCTTTTTATATTGTTTAAGTTGTCTCACCACAGTCCAGAGTGCAGATATGTCTCTCTCCACCTCCAGCTCTCCGTGACTGGTTAAGGGCGTGTTGTTGTGCTGGACTGTTGTCTGAATCTGTGCTGACTGGAGTGTAATCACCTGCATTCCAGCTCCACCTTCCTTACCTCCAGCTGGGTAAATGTATCCTTCATTTCAATGAGGGGGTAGTACTCTGTGCTGAGAGGTAGAGTTTCCGCTTGGGGTTGCTCGTCTGTGGGGTTATATAATGAAGAGGTCTGGTCTGACCCGCTCGGGGTGAGGGTATCTTTCTCAAGGGTGAGCTTCTCCTGCTGGGATAATTCTTTGATTAGGTGAAAGTCCAGCTGAAACTGTTTGGGGTTGCCCTGTACCATTACTGTTCCAGATTTATATTTATATTAACTGACTCAGAGTCCTCGTTGTCTAGTATCCTGAGTTTCCACCCCTAGTTAACACCCCCTCTCTTAACAGAGGGGTAGTATACTAATACAGCACTGTGCCATGCCAGGGGATGGTTTTTCTGGAAGATGAGGTTGCTGATGTTCCCATTTTTATAATAGTCAGCAAGAAGTGTCTCTTGATTTTCCATAAGGAGCTTCATTTTGTGATATTTTCTTGCCTTATCATTCTTTACATACACTCTCTCCTATCCCTCTCCCCCTCTCTTTCATCACTCTCTCTCTCCTATCCCTCTCCCCCACTCTCTCTCCATCACTCTCTCTCTCTCGCTCTCTCCTATCCCTCTCCCTCCTCTCTTTTATCACTCTCTCTCTCCTATCCCTCTCCCCCACTCTCTCTCCATCACTCTCTCTCTCTCGCTCTCTCCTATCCCTCTCCCCCCTCTCTTTCATCACTCTCTCTCTCCTATCCCTCTCCCCCACTCTCTCTCCATCACTCTCTCTCTCTCTCTCGCTCTCGCCTATCCCTCTCCCCCCTCTCTTTCATCACTCTCTCTCTCCTATCCCTCTCCTCCTTCTCTCTCCATCACTCTCTATTGCTCTCTCTCTCCTTCCCTCCCCCCTCTCTCTCTCACTCTCTCTCCCCCTTTCTCTCCCTTGCCCCTTTGATCTTCCATTCCTCCTCCATCTCTCTCTCGCTCTCTCTCTCTCTCCCTCTCTTATTCTCCCTATTGTGTCGGTGTCAGACTAGGCTTAGCGTAAGCCAAGTTGTTGCATGCTGATAGTCACATTCCAAAAAGCTGTCACCATAGAACCACTCCTCAATACTAGATCATCACTCGTGACTTCTGTTGTTCTAGTCATTCTGTCTTCTTCTATGGTAAAAGCAGACAGTGAGCGACAGCTATAATCATGCTGTAACTACTAACCCACCCTAAGGCACTGGAAACATGGCAGAGAGAGAGAGAGAGAGAGAGAGAGAGAGAGAGAGAGAGAGAGAGAGAGAGAGAGAGAGAGAGAGATTCCCCTCTGAAAAGGTTGACTTATTTATCTTTGTAGGACAGAACCATGTTTCAGTTCTGTTTTAAATTAAAGGCTGAGCATCAATCAGCTCCTTATCTTTCAGACCTCGCAATAACATGCTGATACCTGGTACTCATGTGCACGCACTGACACACACAAGCACACCCACACACACACACACACAGACACACAAAGACAGACACTCCTGATAGATGTGATGGGATTGTGAAGACAGGTGCTGTGGGGAGAGTAGATGTGATGTGATTGTGAAAAGAGGTGCTGTGGGTAGAGAAGATGTGATTGTGAATAGCGGTGCTGTGGGGAGAGAAGATGTGATGTGATTGTGAATAGCGGTGCTGTGGGGAGAGAAGATGTGATGTGATTGTGAATAGGGGTGCTGTGGGGAGAGAAGATGTGATGTGATTGTGAATAGCGGTGCTGTGGGGAGAGAAGATGTGATGTGATTGTGAATAGAGGTGCTGTGGGGAGAGAAGATGTGATGTGATTGTGAATAGAGGTGCTGTGGGGAGAGAAGATGTAATGTGATTGTGAATAGAGGTGCTGTGGGGAGAGAAGATGTGATGTGATTGTGAATAGAGGTGCTGTGGGGAGAGAAGATGTGATGTGATTGTGAATAGCGGTGCTGTGGGGAGAGAAGATGTGATGTGATTGTGAATAGAGGTGCTGTGGGGAGAGAAGATGTGATGTGATTGTGAATAGCGGTGCTGTGGGGAGAGTAGATGTGATTGTGAATAGAGGTGCTGTGGGGAGAGAAGATGTGATGTGATTGTGAATAGGGGTGCTGTGGGGAGAGAAGATGTGATGTGATTGTGAATAGCGGTGCTGTGGGGAGAGTAGATGTGATTGTGAATAGAGGTGCTGTGGGGAGAGTAGATGTGATGTGATTGTGAATAGAGGTGCTGTGGGGAGAGAAGATGTGATGTGATTGTGAATAGCGGTGCTGTGGGGAGAGTAGATGTGATGTGATTGTGAATAGAGGTGCTGTGGGGAGAGAAGATGTGATGTGATTGTGAATAGAGGTGCTGTGGGGAGAGAAGATGTAATGTGATTGTGAATAGCGGTGCTGTGGGGAAAGTAGATGTGTTGTGATTGTGAATAGAGGTGCTGTGGGGAGAGAAGATGTGATGTGATTGTAAATAGAGGTGCTGTGGGGAGAGTAGATGTGATTGTGAATAGCGGTGCTGTGGGGAGAGTAGATGTGATGTGATGTGATTGTGAATAGCGATGCTGTGGGGAGAGTAGATGTGATGTGATTGTGAATAGCGGTCCTGTGGGGAGAGTAGATGTGATTTTGAATAGCGGTGCTGTGGGGAGAGTAGATGTGATGTGATTGTGAATAGCGGTCCTGTGGGGAGAGTAGATGTGATTTTGAATAGCGGTGCTGTGGGGAGAGTAGATGTAATTTTGAATAGCGGTGCTGTGGGGAGAGTAGATGTGATTGTGAATAGAGGTGCTGTGGGGAGAGTAGATGTGATGTGATTGTGAATAGCGGTGCTGTGGGGAGAGAAGACGTGATGTGATTGTGAATAGCGGTGCTGTGGGGAGAGTAGATGTTATGTGATTGTGAATAGAGGTGCTGTGGGGAGAGTAGATGTGATTGTGAATAGAGGTGCTGTGGGGAGAGTAGATGTGATGTGATTGTGAATAGCGGTGCTGTGGGGAGAGTAGATGTGATTGTGAATAGAGGTGCTGTGGGGAGAGTAGATGTGATGTGATTGTGAATAGCGGTCCTGTGGGGAGAGTAGATGTGATTGTGAATAGAGGTGCTGTGGGGAGAGTAGATGTGATGTGATTGTGAATAGAGGTGCTGTGGGGAGAGTAGATGTGATTGTGAATAGAGGTGCTGTGGGGAGAGTAGATGTGATGTGATTGTGAATAGCGGTGCTGTGGGGAGAGTAGATGTGATTGTGAATAGAGGTGCTGTGGGGAGAGAAGATGTGATATGATTGTGAATAGGGGTGCTGTGGGGAGAGAAGATGTGATGTGATTGTGAATAGCGGTGCTGTGGGGAGAGTAGATGTGATTGTGAATAGAGGTGCTGTGGGGAGAGTAGATGTGATGTGATTGTGAATAGAGGTGCTGTGGGGAGAGAAGATGTGATGTGATTGTGAATAGCGGTGCTGTGGGGAGAGTAGATGTGATGTGATTGTGAATAGAGGTGCTGTGGGGAGAGAAGATGTGATGTGATTGTGAATAGAGGTGCTGTGGGGAGAGAAGATGTGATGTGATTGTGAATAGAGGTGCTGTGGGGAGAGTAGATGTGATTGTGAATAGCGGTACTGTGGGGAGAGTAGATGTGATGTGATTGTGAATAGCGATGCTGTGGGGAGAGTAGATGTGATGTGATTGTGAATAGCGGTCCTGTGGGGAGAGTAGATGTGATTTTGAATAGCGGTGCTGTGGGGAGAGTAGATGTGATGTGATTGTGAATAGCGGTCCTGTGGGGAGAGTAGATGTGATTTTGAATAGGGGTGCTGTGGGGAGAGTAGATGTGATTTTGAATAGCGGTGCTGTGGGGAGAGTAGATGTGATTGTGAATAGAGGTGCTGTGGGGAGAGTAGATGTGATGTGATTGTGAATATCGGTGCTGTGGGGAGAGAAGACGTGATGTGATTGTGAATAGCGGTGCTGTGGGGAGAGTAGATGTTATGTGATTGTGAATAGAGGTGCTGTGGGGAGAGTAGATGTGATTGTGAATAGCGGTGCTGTGGGGAGAGTAGATGTTATGTGATTGTGAATAGAGGTGCTGTGGGGAGAGTAGATGTGATTGTGAATAGAGGTGCTGTGGGGAGAGTAGATGTGATGTGATTGTGAATAGCGGTGCTGTGGGGAGAGTAGATGTGATTGTGAATAGAGGTGCTGTGGGGAGAGTAGATGTGATGTGATTGTGAATAGCGGTCCTGTGGGGAGAGTAGATGTGATTGTGAATAGAGGTGCTGTGGGGAGAGTAGATGTGATGTGATTGTGAATAGCGGTGCTGTGGGGAGAGTAGATGTGATTGTGAATAGAGGTGCTGTGGGGAGAGTAGATGTGATGTGATTGTGAATAGAGGTGCTGTGGGGAGAGAAGACGTGATGTGATTGTGAATAGCGGTGCTGTGGGGAGAGTAGATGTGATTGTGAATAGAGGTGCTGTGGGGAGAGTAGATGTGTTGATGTAGTGAGCCACACTCTGGGTACTTGTTGTTGTCGTGAACAACAATTCAGTATTCTGGACATTTTTATTCATCTCTCTCTGGTCTGTGGAACGTTCTGGGGGAAGTAGCTGTGGCTGTTGGAGAGTCACACAGGAATGTGTAGAGGAAACCATATCACCACTGGACTGCATAATGTTATATGCCGTGTGAGAGTATGGGACTGTTGTACAATATTGAGTGTGTACCTCAAATCAAACCAACCAAATCCTTCTATGAAATAGCAACAGTTTACATAATTGAATATAAAGATGACATCTAGCCCAAGGAAGATATAATGCTGGTATGGATGAGAGGCCAGATTGAAGCTGAATGCTAGGCTAGCAGTGAGGGCAGATTGTAGTTGAATGCTAGGCTAGCAGTTAGGGAGATTGTAGTTGAATGCTAGGCTAGCAGTGAGGGCAGATTGTAGTTGAATGCTAGGCTAGCAGTGAGGGAGATTGTAGTTGAATGCTAGGCTAGCAGTGAGGGCAGATTGTAGTTGAATGCTAGGCTAGCAGTTCGGGAGATTGTAGTTGAATGCTAGGCTAGCAGTGAGGGCAGATTGTAGTTGAATGCTAGGCTAGCAGTGAGGGAGATTGTAGTTGAATGCTAGGCTAGCAGTGAGGGCAGATTGTAGTTGAATGCTAGGCTAGCAGTGAGGGAGATTGTAGTTGAATGCTAGGCTAGCAGTGAGGGCAGATTTAAGCTGAATGCTAGGCTAGCAGTGAGGGCAGATTGTAGTTGAATGCTAGGCTAGCAGTGAGGGAGATTGTAGTTGAATGCTAGGCTAGCAGTGAGGGCAGATTGTAGTTGAATGCTAGGCTAGCAGTGAGGGAGATTGTAGTTGAATGCTAGGCTAGCAGTGAGGGCAGATTTAAGCTGAATGCTAGGCTAGCAGTGACGGCAAATTGAAGTTGAATGCTTGCAGTGAGTTTGTATTAATGTGCACACCTGTCCCATAAAGCAGGCCTCTCTGTACCCACTGTGCTAGTTGCCAGTGGTAGGGACTTGACTCGTGTGTTTTAAACACTGCTACATGACAGGACAGAGCTAGACTGATGGGATGGCTGATACACACGCAGCCACAATACCACCCCCAGGCACGCCAATTCTGATAACACACACACACACACACACACACACACACACACACACACACACACACACACACACACACACACACACACACACACACACACACACACACACACACACACACACATACACACACACACACACACACATAAACCCACACACCATCTTGTCACGCTCTGGTTCTAAACTGAGAACTCAAACACCTCATAGGCAATCCCCCAGCAGGCCCTCAGGGAGAGAGTGGTGGTCTCATATCCTTCCCATATTTACATGTGTGTGTGTGTGTGTGTGTGTGTGTGTGTGTGTGTGTGTGTGTGTGTGTGTGTGTGTGTGTGTGTGTGTGTGTGTGTGTGTGTGTGTGTGTGTGTGTGTGTGTGTGTGTGTCCGCATGCGTGATTATCAGGGGCTAGCAGTACTCCAGTCAGGAATCAGTCAGCCCACCTGCACAAACACACACACACACACACACCTCCCCCTTGCCGTTATAAAATAATGCTGGCCCTTGTCTTTTGCTCCACAGGTGTGCTGAGCTCATCTTTTTCACAGTTCTCACACATGCTAATATGATGGTATCAATACCCATTAGCTTTCATTTAAGATTAATGCTGTACACATTGGCTCTGATCTAGGTCGTTTTTTACCAATTCGAAAAATGGCAACAGTAGCCCACTCTTATCTAACTCCCTCCTCTCTCTCCACCTTCCCACCTCTCTCTTCACTCCATCTCTCGCTCTCTTCCCTCCCTCTATCTCTACCTATCTCCCCTCCTATTTCTACCTCTCTCTCTACCTCTCTCCCCTCCCTCTCTCTCTACCTCTCTCCCCTCCCTCTCTCTACCTCTCTCCCCCTCCCTCTCTCTCTCCCCTCAACCTCTTTCTGTCTTTCTCTCTCCCCTCCCTCGCTCTCTTCCTCTCTCCCCCTCCCGCTATTTATCTCTCCCCTCCCTATCTCTCCCCCTCCTTCTATTTATCTCTCCCCTCCCTATCTCGCTACCTCTCTCTCCTCCCTCTTTCTTTCTTTCTTTCTTTCTTTCTTTCTTTCTTTCTTTCTCTACTTCTCGCTTTGCCTCTCTCTCCCCTCTCTTTCATTCTCTCTCCCCTCTCTTTCATTCTCTCTCTCTCTCTCTTTCATTCTCTCTCTCTCTTTCATTCTCTCTCTCTCTCTCTTTCATTCTCTCTCTTTCATTCTCTCTCTCTTTCATTCTCTCTCTCTCTCTCTCTCTCTCTCTCTCTCTCTCTCTCTCTCTCTCTCTCTCTCTCTCTCTCTCTCTTTATCCGCACTCCCCTCCCTCTCTCACTACCTTCCCTCCACTCTCTCTACTCTTCCCTCCCTCTCTCTCCCTACCTCTCGCTCTACCTCTCTCTTTGTCTCTCTCCCCTCCCTCTCTCATTACCTTCCCTCCTCTCTCTCTACTCTCCCCTCCTCTCTCTACCTCTCTCCCCCTCCCTCCACCTCTCTCTCCCCTCCCTCTCTCACTATTTTCCCTTCTCGCTACCTCTCTCCCCTCCTCTCTCTATACCTCTCTCCCCTCCCTCTATGTCTCTCTCCCCTCCCTTTCGCACTACCTTCCCTCCTCTCTCTCTACCTCTCTCTCTACCTGGTCCTTGTCTTTTGCTCCACAGGTGTGCTGAGCTCACTCACTCAATCCCCTCCCACGCTCTACCTCTCCCACCCTCTCTCCCTCCTCTCCCTTTCCCTCCCCCCCCTCTCTCCTGCTCTCTCCCTCCCTCTCTTTCCCCTCCCTATCTATCTACCGATTTCTCCCTTTCTCTCTGGAAACCTCAGAATGCAGGTCCAGTCTACACATTATTCTGGACAGTTTACAGGTAACAACTAAATCTCTAGGAATATCCAATAATACCGTTCCCATGTTGGGAATGCGTGTGTTAGAACATGTTCACACCCTGGGGTAAAATAGTAAAGAATGGGACTGCACTTTTTGGGGTGAATGACCTCTACAAGCCACATAACAATTGCCACCATGTGACATGGGCACTGACCTCAAGTCACTCCATATGTGTGAAAATAAGATGAAGGACTGGGCACTGGACCTAACGATCTCTCTGATTGGTTGTCCAGGCGAGGGCACACTCTCAGGAGTGTGATTCGGTCTTTGTTGTCTTTTCGTCTGTTCTCTTTTCCAACATGGGTAGGTAGTTGTTTCTGGTAGGTAGATGTTTCTGGTAGGTAGTTGTTTCTGGTAGGTAGATGTTTCTGGTAGGTAGATGTTTCTGCTAGGTAGATGTTTCTGGTAGGTAGTTGTTTCTGGTAGGTAGATGTTTCTGGTAGGTAGTTGATTCTGGTAGGTAGATGTTTCTGGTAGATAGATGTTTCTGGTAGGTAGTTGTTTCTGGTAGGTAGATGTTTCTGCTAGGTAATTGTTTCTGGTAGGTAGTTGTTTCTGGTAGGTAGATGTTTCTGGTAGGTAGATGTTTCTGGTAGGTAGATGTTTCTTCTAGGTAATTGTTTCTGGTAGGTAGTTGTTTCTTTTACGCACTGTAGATGTTTCTGGTAGGTAGTTGTTTCTGGTAGGTAATTGTTTCTGGTAGGTAGTTGTTTCTGGTAGGTAGTTGTTTCTGGTAGGTAGTTGTATCTGGTAGGTAATTGTTTCTGGTAGGTAGTTGTTTCTGGTAGGTAGTTGGTTCTGTTAGGTTGTTGTATCTGGTAGGTAGTTGTTTCTGGTAGGTAGATGTTTCTGGCAGGTAGATGTTTCTGGTAGGTAGTTGTTTCTGGTAGGTAGGTGTTTCTGGTAGGTAGTTGTTTCTGGTAGGTAGTTGTTTCTGGTAGGTAGTTGTTTCTGGCAGGTAGTTGTTTCTGGTAGGTAGTTGTTTCTGGTAGGTAGATGTTTCTGGTAGGTAGTTGTTTCTGGTAGGTAGGTGTTTCTGGTAGGTAGTTGGTTCTGTTAGGTTGTTGTTTCTGGTAGGTAGTTGTTTCTGGTAGGTAGATGTTTCTGGTAGGTAGTTGTTTCTGGTAGATAGATGTTTCTGGTAGGTAGATGTTTCTGGTAGGTAGTTGTTTCTGGTAGGTAGTTGTTTCTGGTAGGTAGTTGTTTCTGGTAGGTAGTTGTTTCTGGTAGGTAGATGTTTCTGGTACGTTCTTTAGTTGTTTCTGGTAGGTAGTTGTGTTTGTGTGTATGCATGTGAGAAGAGTGGAAGAAGGTTGAGCGTGTGACGATGATTACAGAGGAATCATTTGAGGACAAGCTCTGTGATTCTCCAGTCCAGGTGTGTATGTTTGTGTGTGTGCTCTAATAAGCCAGGGGTGAATCTCTATTATCCCTGTCTTTGAACATGCATATGTGTTTTTGTTTGTACGTACACATATATTAACTCTGAGATATGTGTATGATGTAATGTGCTTTCTTAAGATACCTTCTTACAGAGTGAATCAGAGAAGGGAGTACAGCTGGGCTGTATGTACAAAAAAATCCATATCGCCATAAATAAACAATACGTTTATAACATTAATATCCACCACTGTTTTTTGAAATGATCCTTTATAAGGTAGGAATAATTAGTTTATACTCACCAAAGTAACAACACAGTGTGGTCAAAAACGTAGTAACTTAGTTTTAGTCAAGATCTGGTTACATATAACTACATGCCAATTGTGCCAATTGTGCGTCGCCCCACGGACCTCCTGGTCGCGGCCGGCTGCGACAGAGCCTGGGCGCGAACCCAGAGACTCTGGTGGCGCAGTTAGCACTGCGATGCAGTGCCCTAGACCACTGCGCCACCCGGGAGGCCCTTATAGTTGTGTTTTTTGCATTATTTTAAATGTATTAACTTATTTCCTGATATCTTCTAAACTACCCTACAATGTACTATTTCTCAACGTCATATGGAGAATCTACTCTGTGCTACCAAGTTCGTATGCTAGCTCAGTAGCTAGCTCAAGTTGGCTACTGTTAGTATGCTTTTTAGAAAATTTGTGGCTGTGTTATCAAGTGGGAACCCGTTAGCATGGCAGACTCTGGTGTGTTTTTGACCTAGGCTCAAAACGAAAGAGAAAATCATACCTGCTTGCTCTAATTGTCTAGTACCTCGCATGTTCTCCTTTTTTCTTGGTCAATTGTTCTCTGGGAAGTAGGCTACGGGAGTTTTGTAACTTTTTCCACCCTGGTGTAACAGTTTTGCTTCCGTCCCTCTCCTCGCCCCTACGTACCTGGGCTCGAAACAGGGAGCCTCTGCACAGATCAACAACTGACCCCCACAAAGTATTGTTACCCATCGCTCCCATTGCGCCACAAAACTCTAGCAGCGCAAGGGAAACAACTACCTCAAGGTCTCAGAGCGAGTGACGTCACAGATTGAAACGCTATTAGCGTGCACCCCGCTAACTAGCTAGCCATTTCACACCGGATACATTGGCTTAGTGCTAGCGCGCTAGCTGATTGATGTTAGGAATCTATCTATTTGGGATTTTTCTCACAACATAGTTATTATATATCCCTCACTGACTCTCCCTTGGCCCGACAATGCGCCCGACTCACCCTCACTTTGGTAGCCAACTCAGCCTGCACTCTTTTAAAAGTTTTACCATTGGATGGACCCCAGCCATCAATCTGTAAGTCTCTGCTATCTCTTTGCTTTTGATCTGCTGTTTTAGTTGTGTTGTGTTGGTTTTGTTCTAGCTGGAATCCAGTTTTTGGGCAACCATAATCATGGTGATTGGCTAGGCTGGCCAGCCTAATAGCTAGTTGGCTAAATAGCTTTGCATATACAGTAGCTAATATTCTCTGATAACTGGTTAGATGGCATTATGTATTTCCAAAAACGTTGCCTTAACGCAACTGGCTGACTTGTCCCACACACACACACACACACACACACACACACACACACACACACACACACACACACACACACACACACACACACACACACACACACACACACACACACACACACACACACACACACACACACACACACAGAGCAGTCCAATATAGGAATCCCCTCAGGGTTTACTCCTCAACATGCTCTGTTGTCATGTTTGCCACATTGAGACATGACTACTCTTTTTCTCACAGCACCATTTTATGTGAACAGTGACACGTCTAGTTCCAAAACCCTGTCCAGCTGGTGCATATTATGGACCATAATATGCACCATAATATAATAGAAGTTAACCTTTTTCTGGTGTCCTCGCTATCCTACTTAATCAGTCTTTCTTTGTTTGCACACTCAAATGCAAAGAGAAAGATTTATGTTTGTGGTTGCGCGCACACACACACACACACACACACACACACACACACACACACACACACACACACACACACACACACACACACACACACACACACACACACACACACACACACACACACACACACACACACACACACACACAGAGCAGTCCAATATAGGAATCCCCTCAGGGTTTACTCCTCAACATGCTCTGTTGTCATGTTTGCCACATTGAGACATGACTACTCTTTTTCTCACAGCACCATTTTATGTGAACAGTGACACGTCTAGTTCCAAAACCCTGTCCAGCTGGTGCATATTATGGACCATAATATGCACCATAATATAATAGAAGTTAACCTTTTTCTGGTGTCCTCGCTATCCTACTTAATCAGTCTTTCTTTGTTTGCACACTCAAATGCAAAGAGAAAGATTTATGTTTGTGGTTGCGCGCACACACACACACACACACACACACACACACACACACACACACACACACACACACACACACACACACACACACACACACACTAACACATCCCGCTATACCCACATGCACACAACAAAAATGAACACATATACTCACTAACCAAAATACACACATTCTCAATTTCATTTAGATCCAAGCTAAATACTTTGTGTCTGTCTAGAGACCATCCGTCTATGATAACGTAGCACCCTCGTTAGATATATGAAAGAGAAACAAAGAACACGTTTCTCCGCCAATCCCAAGTCATTTAGGAATATGTTGCTAATTAAATCAAGCAGTGGCCCTTTCTCCATGGTTATCCACTTGCAGTGGTAACCCGTTTTTCTCAATGAATAAGCCCCACCTAGTCTGGATTTGTTCTGAGAATAATGTTTAGTCCTCTCTGGGGTTTTTAGGTACATTGAGATACATGAGGATTCTATATGTGATGTGTCTCAGGTAGTCTCTGAAAACATTCCAAAATGTATTATTCTTTTCCAGTTCTAGAGCACCCCATCCTGCAGAGAAGTGTGTGTACGTGTTTAACACTTTGTGTTCTGTTTCTGCGCACGTTTGTGTGTGTGTGTGTGTGTGTCTGTGTGTGTGTGTGTGTACGTGTGTCTGTGTGTGCGAGCGCTTGCGTCGTGTGTGTGTGTGTGTGCACGTTTGTGTCATGTGCGTGTGCACATGCATCTGTGTGTGCGCACGCTTGAGTCATGTGTGTGTATGTGTGTGTCTTAGCTGATGTACAATTTCAACGATGTGGACGGCAGTGTGGACAGATCCATGGAAGCTGTGTGCATGCTGAGGAGTACAACAGAGCAGCCACATGAACGGTGGGTATTTCATATCAAGTGTTGCTAGTAAAGTTGACATGTCGTCTTTGATAAGATATTGTAGTCGTTGTTTTGCTGACATATTGACAGACATTGTGTGTTCGTTTCTTCAGACTCTGTAAAGTATCTTTCACCTTCTCATCTTGACCTCCTGTCCTCTGTTATCTGCATCTGTGACAGCAGCTTGGAAGAGAATAGAGATATGGAGAAAGAGATGGGGGGTTAAAGAGAGGAAGTCGTAGGGGAGAGAAAGAGGAGGGGTAGAGAGGAAAGGGGCAGAGCGATGAATGGATAGAGAGAAGGAGGAATGGATAGAGACGGAGGAATGGATAGAGAGGGAGGAATGGATAGAGAGGGAGGAATGGATAGAGAGAGGGAGGAATGGATAGAGAGGGAGGAATGGATAGAGAGGGATGAATGGATAGAGAGAGGGAGGAATGGATAGAGAGGGAGGAATGGATAGAGAGGGAGGAATGGATAGAGAGGGATGAATGGATAGAGAGAGGGAGGAATGGATAGAGAGGGAGGAATGGATAGAGAGGGGGAGGAATGGATAGAGGGGGGAGGAATGGATAGAGAGAGGGAGGAATGGATAGAGAGGGGGAGGAATGGATAGAGGGGGAGGAATGGATAGAGAGAGGGAGGAATGGATAGAGAGGGGGAGGAATGGATAGAGAGGGGGAGGAATGGATAGAGAGGGGGAGGAATGGATAGAGAGGGGGAGGAATGGATGGATGGATAGAGAAGGGGAGGAATGGACGGATGGATAGAGAGGGGGAGGAATGGATGGATAGAGAGGGGGAGGAATGGATAGTGTCAATTTCAGACGTGTGTGAGGAGAGGAGGGGTGGAGTGACAGACTGCGTTCTCTACTGCTTGCGTAACATGCCTTACATAAAACTACACACACAGACACACAGACAGACAGACAGACACACACCAGCCTGGGTGTGGGTTTGACTTGTAGGTGAGCATCTCATATACCTTGGAAAGATATTTGACTGACGATTTAGTGTTCCATACCAGAGCATAATAAAGTCATGTTTTGAAGAAGCTAAGCCCATGTTTAGTCAACAGCGCAGACACACACATGTACGTAAGAGTGAGCGCCACAGACACATACCTCTGTCGGCTGCTGTAAATTCCCTTGTCATAAACAACACCAGGAGTAAGACACAGGGCCGGGGGCCTATGCATTTATGTAAACAACAGCTGGTGCACGATATCTAAGGAAGTCTCAAAGTTTTGCTCGCCTGAGGTGGAGTATCTCATGATAAGCTGTAGACCACACCATCTACCTAGAGAGTTTTCATCTGTATTTTTCGTAGCTGTCTACATAACACAACAGAGCGAGGTTGGCACTAAAACCGCACTCAATGAGCTGTATTCCGCCATAAGCAAACAGGAAAACGCTCACCCAAAGGCGGCGCTCCTAGTGGCCGGTGACTTTAATGCAGGGAAACTTAAATCAGTTTTACCGAATTTCTATCAGCATGTTAAATGTGCAACCAGAGGGAAAAACATTCTAGACCACCTTTACTCCACACACAGAGACACGTACAATGCTCTCCCTTGCCCTCCATTTGGCAAATCTGACCACAATTCTATCCTCCTGATTCCTGCTTACATGCAACAATTAAAGCAGGAAGTACCAGTGACTCAGTCTATAAAAAAGTCGATAGATGACGCAGATGCTAAACTACAGGACTGTTTTGCTAGCACAGACTGGAATATGTTCCGGGATTCCTCCGATGGCATTGAGGAGTACACCACATCATTCACTGGCTTTATCAATAAGTGCATCGAGGACGTCGTCCCCACAGTGACTGTACGTACATACCCCCACCAGAAGCCATGGACTACAGGCAACATTCGCACTGAGCTAAAGGGTAGAGCTGCTGCTTTCAAGGAGCGGGACTCTAACCTGGAAGCTTATAAGAAATCCTGCTATGCCCTCGAACAAACCATCAGACAGGCAAAGCTTCAAAAGAGGACTAAGATCAAATCGTACTACACCGGTTCCGACGCTCGTCGGATGTGGCAGGGCTTCCAAACAATTACAGATTACAAAGGGAAGCACAGCCGAGAGCTGCCCAGTGACACGAGCCTAACAGACGAGCTAAATAACTTCTATGCTCGCTTCGAGGCAAGTAACACTGAAACATGCATGACAGCATCAGCTGTTCCGGATGACTGTGTGATCACGCTCTCCGCAGCCGATGTGAGTAAGACCTTTAAACAGGTCAACATTCACAAGGCTAGAGGGGTCAGACAGATTACCAGGACACATACTCCGAGCATGCGCTGACCAACTAGCAAGTGTCTTCACTGACATTTTCAACCTCTCCCTGTCTGAGTCTATAATACCAACATGTTTCAAGCAGACCACCATAGTCCCTGTGCCCAAGAACACTAAGGTAACCTGCCTAAATGACTACTGACTCGCAACACACATGTCTGTAGCCATGAAATAATTTGAAAGGCTGGTCATGGCTCACATCAACACCATTATCTCAGAAACCCTAGACCCACTCCTATTTGCATACCGCACCAACAGATCCACAGATGATGCAATCTCTGTTGCACTCCACATTGCCCTTTCCCACCAGCACAAAAGGAACAACAATGTGAGAATGCTATTCATTGACTACATCTCGGCATTCAACACCATAGTGCCCTCAAAGCTCATCACTAAGCTAAGGACCCTGGGTCTGAACACCTCCCTCTGCAACTGGATCCTAGACTTCCTGATGGGCAGCCCCCAAGTGGTAAGGGTAGGTAACAACAAATATACCATGCTGATCCTCAACACGGGAGCCCCTCAGGGGTTCGTGCTCAGTCATGACTGCACGGCCAAGCACAACTCCAACACCATAATTAAATTTTGCTGATGACACAACAGTGGTAGGCCTGATCACGATGAGACAGCCTATAGGGAGGAGGTCAGAGACCTGACCACGTGGTTTAAGGACAACAACCTCTCCCTCAATGTGATCAAAACAAAGGAGATGATTGTGGACTACAGGAAAAGGAGGAGTGAGCACGCCCGCATTCTCATCAATGACGCTGTAGTGGAACAGGCTGAGAGCTTCAAGTTCCTTGGTGTCCACATCACCAACAAACTAACATGGTCCAAGCACACCAAGACAGTCATGCAGAGGGCATGACAAAATCTATTCCCCCTCAGGAGACTGAAAAGATTTGACATGGGTCCTCAGATCCTCAAAAGGTTTTACAGCTGCACCATCGAGAGCATCCTGACGGGTTGCATCACTGCCTGGTATGGTAACTGCTCCGGCCTCTGACCACAAGCCACTACAGAGGGTAGTGCGTACGGCCCAGTACATCACTGGGGCCAAGCTTCCTGCCATCCGGTACCTCTATACCAGGCGGTGTCAGAGGAAGGCCCTAAAAATTGTCAAAGACTCCAGCCACCCTAGTCATAGACTGTTCTCTCTGCTACCGCATGGCAAGTAGTACCGGATCTCCAAGTCTAGGTCCAAGAGGCTTCTAAACAGCTTCTACCCCCAAGCCATAAGATTCCTGTACAGCTAATCAAATGGCTACCCAGACTATTTGCACCCCCCTGCACTGCTGCTACTCTCTGGTATCATCTATGCATAGCCACTTTAATAACCCTACCTGCATGCACATAATTACCTCTACCTCGAAACCGGTGCCCCCCGCACATTGACACATTGACTCTGTACCGGTAACCCCTGCATATACAGTGAGGGAAAAAAGTATTTAATCCCCTGCTGATTTTGTACGTTTGCCCACTGATAAAGAAATGATCAGTCTATAATTTTAATAGTAGGTTTATTTAAACAGTGAGAGACAGAATAACAAAACAAAGATCCAGAAAAACGCATGTCAACAATGTTATAAATTGATTTGCATTTTAATGAGGGAAGTCTGGGCCACCTACACAGGCTTACTGTACGTGGCCTTCAGATTACAGGCCTGCCTAAGAGTAGATCAAACCAACTGGCTAGGTACTGCACTGTTTCAGGCGTTATGGTCAGCCTAGCTGTGTGAAAGAGAAGGTTCTGCTCTGTTTCAGTCATTATGGTCAGCCTAGCTGTGTAAAAGAGAAGGTACTGCTCTGTTTCAGCCATTATGGTCAGCCTAGCTGTGTGAAAGAGAAGGTACTGCTCTGTTTCAGCCATTATGGTCAGCCTAGCTGTGTGAAAGAGAAGGTACTGCTCTGTTTCAGCCATTATGGTCAACCTAGCTGTGTGAAAGATAAGGTACTGCTCTGTTTCAGCCATTATGGTCAGCCTAGCTGTGTGAAAGAGAAGGTACTGCTCTGTTTCAGCCATTATGGTCAGCCTAGCTGTGTGAAAGAGAAGGCGCTGCTCTGTTTCAGTCTTTATGGTCAGCCTAGCTGTGTGGAGGAGAAGGTACTGCTCTGTTTCAGCCATTATGGTCAGCCTAGCTGTGTGAAAGAGAAGGTACTGCTCTGTTTCAGCCATTATGGTCAGCCTAGCTGTGTGAAAGAGAAGGTACTGCTCTGTTTCAGCCATTATGGTCAGCCTAGCTGTGTGGAGGAGAAGATTGTAAGTAGGCTGCTCATTCAATTGGCCCCTACCCACCAAATCGCAGTGTAGTTTGGCCAGTACTGTATCCTAGCCACACAGATGTTTGCTGCCTGCTGCTCCTGAAGGCTTTTGTAACCTTTGTTCTAAAGTAAATCCCAGTTGAAAGAGATTCTAAATGCAGTACCAAGAAGGATAAGTGCTCTCTTAAACCAAATTATCGTTCTGTCTCTGGCGCGCACACACACACACACACACACACACACACACACACACGCACAATCACGCACACGCACACGCACACACAAAAACACAAACATGCACACACAAACACACACACACACACACACACACACACACACACACACACACACACAAGCACACGCACAAACACAAACACAAACACAAACACAAACACAAACACAAACACAAACACGCACACGCACACGCACAGACACACACACTGTTGTCTGTCTCGGCTGTGTTGTGGTTTGTGTGGCTTGCTTCGCGTGTTCTTTGAAGACTGAACGGTGTCGGCCATATTGTTTGTTGTTTTGTCCCTGCCTCAGGCTGGAAGAATATCAAAGAGCTCGGGAATGTGGTCGCGCCAGGTGATGCCCGGTATGCGGCGGAGACACTTGGAGTCAAATGCGTTCAGACAACGTGTGAGGTCCAGGGTGAGGGTCCATGACTATGATCTGTTCATCAGGATGGAGATGACCAGGCTACTGTATATGAAAAATGTTGTTTCCAGAAGATCTTTAGGCTGGCCATGGTTGACGCTGCCCGGCTGGTGCGTAGGTGGATGTTGGTGTTGCTCCTTAAGTCAGTTGTTAATGTGCTCCAATGTAGCAGAACTTAGGATCAACGGTGCTGGTTGGAGGGGGGTTGGCAGTCGCTGAAGGACTGAATCTTAGTTTTGTTCCTGCTAAACATGAGGCCAAGTGGGTGGGTCTCCTCATTTATGATCTCAAGGGCAAGGTGTATGATGTCCAAGAGCTCAGCAGTCCGTCACAATATCAAGTTGATGGATGTATTAAAGATGGTGGGTGCCAGAACATGGCCCTGTTCATATTAAAGGTGGGGAGGTTCAACCGTTGATCTGAACACAAGAGAAGGTGTTCCTGAATAGCATGGAAAGCAGACAGGTCAGCTTCCTTGAAACTCCAAGTATCCTAAGGATCTTCCAGAGGGATCCATGGTTGCCTACCTCAGAGGCAGCCTCAGCTTAATCAGCAAGGGTGTCATGCCACTTCTGTTTTTCCTTTCCGTAACTACTTCTTGTGCATGGAGTTCAACCTCCTGTCCTGGCTGCTATTATGACCTCAATTATACTCAGGGTTTCCTCTGAGATATAGTCCTTGCTCTTTGGTCTTTTGTGCCCAACTATCTTTCCAGCTGTTTCAGTGATGTTTTTCTTAAAGGCGGTCCAGATCTCTTCTGGATCGGCTGGGATATCGTGGGTGAGAACAGAGCAGCGGTTCTGCAGCTCAAGTTTGAATGTGGATGTGACATCAGGGATCTATATCTTAGCAACTTCAAACCTGTGTTGATTGGAAGAGGACACAATTTGTTTTAAGTGAAGATGGAGGGACATGGATAGAAGCCTGTGATCAGTGTTCCCAACTTTCGCTCTGCAGTAGACCTGGCATTTTGAGGAAGCATGTCAGCAGGGGTTAGTTGAGAATGTGATCTATATTTCCTTGGTTGTCCAGCCATCATTACTGATCCATGTCATGCAGTGTATGTGTTTATGAGCGTAGAAGGATCATTCAGTCCATAGTCCGTGGCTGGTGAAAAACTCCAGGAGTCTGTTTCCATTGTCGTTGCAGGAGCCAGTGCCCTGGGGTTCTAGTGCGCTTTCAAAGCCAGTCCTGTCGGAGCCAGTGTCTGCATTGAAGTCACCCACAATGCTAACGATGTCGTGTCTGGAAATGCCCTCAGTTAGGCTTTCCAGCTGTGTGTAGAAGGTGTCCTTTATCATCTTCTGAGGCCACATCTGTTGGAGCGTAATACACTATAACTGTAAGCCTGCCTTGTTAAAGTCATAGTCGGCAATCAGGAACCGGTTGTTTATGGCTGTCCAGGATAGAAGGGCCCAATTTGCAGAATCTGAAAGAGCTAGGGCCACACCCTGTCGAAGTACTGTAATCCGTCATCCCTGCATGACTAGAGGATGCTGTTGGAAGAGCTAGGGCCACATCCTGTCGATGTGCTGTAATCCGTCATCCCTGCATGACCAGAGGATGCTGTTGGAAGAGCTAGGGCCACACCCTGTCGATGTGCTGTAATCCGCGAAGGAGATATAAGTCTCCAACTTCAGTGATTTTTGCAATTCGTTCCAGTCATTGGCAGCAGAGAACTAGAAGGAAAGGCGGCCAAAGTAGGTGTTGGCTTAAGGGATGACCAGTGAAATATACAATTGAGGTCGGAAGTTTACATACACCTTAGCCAAATACATTTAAACTCAGTTTTTCACAATTCCTGAAATGTAATCCTGATAAAAAGTCCTTGTCTTAGGTCTGTTAGGATCAGCACTTTATTTTAAGAATGTGAAATGACAGAACAATAGTAGAGAGAAGGATTTATTTCAGCTTTTATATCGCATTCCCAGTGGGTCAGAAGTGTACATACACTCAATTAGTATTTGGTAGCATTTCCTTTAAATTGTTTAACTTGGGTCAAACTTTTTGGGTAGCCTTCCACAAGCTTCCCACAATAAGTTGGGTGAATTTTGGCCCATTCCTTCTGACAGAGCTGGTGTAACTGAGTCAGGTTTGTAGGCCTCCTTGCTCGCACACGCTTTTTAAGTTCTGCCCACACATTTTCTATAGGATTGAGGTCAGGGCTTTGTGATGGCCACTCCAATACCTTGACTTTGTTGTCCTTAAGCCATTTTGCCACAACTTTAGAAGAATGCTTGGGGTCATTGTCCATTTGGAAGACCCATTTGCGGTCAAGCTTTTAGTTCCTGACTGATGTCTTGAGATGTTGCTTCAATGTATCCACATAATTTTCCTCCCTCATGATGCAATCTATTTTGTGAAGTGCACCAGTACCTCCTGCAGCAAAGCACCCCCACAACATGATGCTGCCACCCCCCTGTGTCACGGTTGGGATGGTGTTCTTCGGCTTGCAAGCCTCCCCCTTTTTCCTCCAAACATAACAATGGTCATTATGGCCAATCAATCAATCAATCAAGTTTATTTTATACAGCCCTTCGTACATCAGCTAATATCTCGAAGTGCTGTACAGAAACCCACCCTAAAACCCCAAACAGCAAGCAATGCAGGTGTAGAAGCACGGTGGCTGGGAAAAACTCCCTAGAAAGGCCAAAACCTAGGAAGAAACCTAGAGAGGAACCAGGCTATGAGGGGTGGCCAGTCCTTTTCTGGCTGTGCCGGGTGGAGATTATAACAGAACATGGCCAAGATGTTCAAAATGTTCATAAATGACCAGCATGGTCAAATAATAATCAGGAATAAATGTCAGTTGGCTTTTCATAGCCGATCATTAAGAGTTGAAAACAGCAGGTCTGGGACAGGTAGCACGTCCGGTGGACAGGTCAGGGTTCCATAACCGCAGGCAGAACAGTTGAAACTGGAACAGCAGCAAGAACAGGTGGACTGGGGACAGCAAGGAGTCATCATGCCCGGTCGTCCTGACGCATGGTACTAGGGCTCAGGTCCTCCGAGAGAGAGAAAGAAAGAGAGAAGGAGAGAATTAGAGAGAGCATACTTAAATTCACACAGGACACTGGATAAGACAGGAGAAGTACTCCAGATATAACCAACTGACCCTAGCCCCCCGACACATAAACTACTGCAGCATAAATACTGGAGGCTGAGACAGGAGGGGTCAGGAGACACTGTGGCCCCATCCGATGATACCCCCGGACAGGGCCAAACAGGAAGGATATAACCCCACCCACTTTGCCAAAGCACAGCCCCCGCACCACTAGAGGGATATCTTCAACCACCAACTTACAATCCTGAGACAAGGCCGAGTATAGCCCACAAAGATCTCCACCACAGCACAAACCAAGGGGGGGGCGCCAACCCAGACAGGAAGATCACGTCAGTAACTCAACCCACTCAAGTGACGCACCCCTCCCAGGGACGGCATGAAAGTGCACCAGTAAGTCAGTGACTCAGCCCCTGTAATAGGGTTAGAGGCAGAGAATCCCAGTGGAGAGAGGGGAACCGGCCAGGCAGAGACAGCAAGGGCGGTTCGTTGCTCCAGAGCCTTTTCGTTCTCAACACTCAATCATATGACCTACTGAAGAGATAAGTCTTCAGTAAAGACTTAAAGGTTGAGACCGAGTCTGCGTCTCTCACATGGGTAGGCAGACCATTCCATAAAAATGGAGATCTATAGGAGAAAGCCCTGCATCCAGCTGTTTGCTTAGAAATTCTAGGGACAATTAGGAGGCCTGCGTCTTGTGACCGTAGCGTACGTGTAGGTATGTACGGCAGGACCAACTCGGAAAGATAGGTAGGAGCAAGCCCATGTAACGCTTTATAGGTTAACTTCTTGCGAATATAGGGGGTGCTGTTTCGACTTAGCATAAATTGGTCTCCAGATTAAACTGCCTAGTACTCAATTCTTGCTCGTACAATATGCATATTATTATTATTATTGGATAGAAAACACTCTCTAGTTTCTATAACCGTTGGAATTATGTCTCTGAGTGGAACAGAACTCATTCTACAGCACTTTTCCTGACAGGGAGTGAGATTTCAGAAATCTTGGCCTCTGGTCCCAGGTCAGTTTTAATGTCCCTGTGAATGCTATGGGGATACAAACACTGCCTACGCCTTCCTCTAGATGTCAGTAAGTGGTGACAATTTGAATGGAGTCGATTGCGCAATCAGGGCCTGTATAAAAGACCAAAGAGCGGAAGTACATGTCTTTTCTTCCCTGCGCTTGGCGCACGATGGACGTCGGACTGGCCTCTTTCCAAGCTTTGGTTTAGCCAGTAATATATCGCCGGTCATGTTTTTACTCGTTATAGGTGTTAAAAACATCATAAGGTAGTTAATTTAAACCGTTTTATAGCAATTTATATCCGTTTAGTGCGATTTTCTGGCATTTCTTTGTGACGCACTTCCAAGAGCTGGGCACTTTTCTAGTACATGCCGAACGTTAGTGGCCATTTCGACGGGACAAGAGGACATCTTTCGACCAAAAGACGATTAGACCGGAGAAAGGATACATTGCCCAAGATTCTGATGGGAGTTCAGCTAATAGTAAGAACTATTTATGATGATAAATCGTTGTTCTGTAGAAAAATGTTAAACGCATATTCCGCCATTTTCTTTGGGGTAGCTTCGCTTTGGCGCACCCTGTATTGCACAGTAAGGATAATTTAAAAAATGTAATTCAGCGATTGCATTAAGAACTAATTTGTCTTTCAATTGCTGTCCACCCTGTATTTTTTTGTCAAGTTTATGAATATTTATTCATTAGACTAGATCACTGTCCAATATGGCGCCCGACATTTTCAGGCCAGTTTTGCTACTATTCTCATTGTATAACCACGTTTTTTTGTGGCTAAATATGCACATTTTCGAACAAACTCTATATGTATGTTGTAATATGATGTTACAGGAGTGTCATCGGAAGAATTCTGAGAAGGTTAGTGAAAAAATTAATACATTTTGGTGGTGATAATGCTATCGCTCTTTTTGCCTTGAATCAATGCTCGGGTAACGTTTGCACATGTGGTATGCTAATATAACGATTTATTGTGTTTTCGCTGTAAAACACTTAGAA
Organism: Salvelinus namaycush; assembly: GCF_016432855.1. Lineage (NCBI taxonomy): Eukaryota > Metazoa > Chordata > Actinopteri > Salmoniformes > Salmonidae > Salvelinus > Salvelinus namaycush. The sequence continues at coordinate 39,386,581 of NC_052319.1, read as the reverse complement.
AATCTGAAATATTGTCTGAATTCACAAGATCTGTGTCTTTCCATTGCTGTGCGCTGTGTATTTTTAAGAAATGTTTTATGATTAGTAATTAGTTAATACACGTTGCTCTCTGTATTTATTCTAGTCGAGTTGTGATGGTGGGTGCAATTGTAAACTATGATTTCTACCTGAAATATGCACATTTTTCTAACAAAACCTATCCTATACAATAAATATGTTATCAGACTGTCATCTGATTAGGTTTTTTCTTGGTTAGTGGCTATCAATATCTTTATTTGGCCGAATTGGTGATAGCTACTGGTGGAGAGAAAAAATGGTGGACAAAGAAAAATGGTGTCTTTTGCTAACGTGGTTAGCTAATAGACTTACATATTGTGTCTTTCCTGTAAAACATTTTACAAATCAGAAATGATTGCTGGATTCACAAGAAGTGGATCTTTCATCTGGTATCTTGGACTTGTGATTGAATGATATTTAGATGCTAGTATTTACTTGTGACGCTATGCTAGCTATGCTATTCAGCTTTTTTACTGGTGGGGGAGGTGGGGGGTGCTCCCGGATCCGGGTTTCTGAGTCGGTAGAAGGTAACAGTAAAACCTTGAAATCAGCCCTTGCCTTAACAGGAAGCCAGTGTAGGGAAGCTAGCACTGGAGTAATATGATCAAATTTCTTGGTTCTATTCAGGATTCTAGCAGCCGTATTTAGCACTAACTGAAGTTTATTTAGTGCTTTATCCGGGTAGCCGGAAAGTAGAGCATTGCAGTAGTCTAACCTAGAAGTAACAAATGCATGGATTAATTTTTCTGCATCATTTTTGGACAGAAAATTTCTGATTTTTGCAATGTTACGTAGATGGAAAAAAGCTGTCCTTGAAACAGTCTTGATATGTTCGTCAAAAGAGAGATCAGGGTCCAGAGTAACGCCGTGGTCCTTCACAGTTTTTTTTGAGACGACTTTACAACCATCAAGATCAATTGTCAGATTTAACAGAAGATCTCTTTGTTTCTTGGGACCTAGAACAAGCATCTCTGTTTTGTCCGAGTTTAAAAGTAGAACGTTTTCAGCCATCCACTTCCTTATGTCTGAAACACAGGCTTCTAGCGAGGGCAATTTTGGGGCTTCACCATGTTTCATTGAAATGTACAGCTGTGTGTCATCCGCATAGCAGTGAAAGTTAACATTATGTTTTCGAATGACATCCCCAAGAGGTAAAATATATAGTGAAAACAATAGTGGTCCTAAAACGGAACCTTGAGGAACACCGAAATGTACAGTTGATTTGTCAGAGGACAAACCATTCACAGAGACAAACTGATATCTTTCCGACAGATAAGATCTAAACCAGGCCAGAACTTGTCCGTGTAGACCAATTTGGGTTTCCAGTCTCTCCAAAAGAATGTGGTGATCGATGGTATCAAAGGCAGCACTAAGGTCTAGTAGCACGAGGACAGATGCAGAGCCTCGGTCTGACGCCATTAAAAGGTAATTTACCACCTTCACAAGTGCAGTCTCAGTGCTATGATGGGGTCTAAAACCAGACTGAAGCATTTCGTATACATTGTTTGTCTTCAGGAAGGCAGTGAGTTGCTGCGCAACAGCTTTTTCTAAAATTTTTGAGAGGAATGGAAGATTCGATATAGGCCGATAGTTTTTTATATTTTCTGGGTCAAGGTTTGGCTTTTTCAAGAGAAGCTTTATTACTGCCACTTTTAGTGAGTTTGGTACACATCCGGTGGATAGAGAGCCGTTTATTATGTTCAACATAGGAGGGCCAAGCACATGAAGCAGCTCTTTCAGTAGTTTAGTTGGAATAGGATCCAGTATGCAGCTTGAAGGTTTAGAGGCCATGATTATTTTCATCATTGTGTCAAGAGATATAGTACTAAAACACTTAAGTGTCTCTCCCGATCCCAGGCCCTGGCAGAGCTGTGCAGATCCAAAACAGCTAAGCCCTGGAGGAATACGCAGATTTAAAGAGGAGTCCGTAATTTGCTTTCTAATGATCATGATCTTTTCCTCAAAGAAGTTCATGAATTTATTACTGCTGAAGTGAAAGCCATCCTCTCTTGGGGAATGCTGCTTTTTAGTTAGCTTTGCAACAGTATCAAAAATAAATGTTGGATTGTTCTTATTTTCCTCAATTAAGTTGGAAAAGTAGGATGATCGAGCAGCAGTGAGGGCTCTTCGATACTGCACGGTACTGTCTTTCCAGTTTGGTGTGGCGACATTTCCGTTCCAATTTTCTGGAAGCTTGCTTCAGAGCTCGGGTATATTCTGTATACCAGGGAGCTAGTTTCTTATGACAAATGTTTTTCGTTTTTAGGGGTGCAACTGCATCTAGGGTATTGCGCAAGGTTAAATTGAGTTCCTCAGTTAGGTGGTTAACTGATTTTTGTCCTCTGACGTCCTTGGGTAGGCAGAAGGAGTCTGGAAGGGCATCAAGGAATTTTTGTGTTGTCTGAGAATTTATAGCACGACTTTTGATGCTCCTTGGTTGGGGTCTGAGCAGATTATTTGTTGCGATTGCAAACGTAATAAAATGGTGGTCCGATAGTCCAGGATTATGAGGAAAAACATTAAGATCTACAACATTTATTCCATGGGACAAAATATGACTGTGGCAGTGAGTAGGTCCAGAGACATGTTGGACAAAACCCACTGAGTCGATGATGGCTCCGAAAGCCTTTTGGAGTGGGTCTGTGGACTTTTCCATATGAATATTATCTGCTATGACTACAAGGTCCGATAGGAATTCAGGGAACTCAGTTAAGAACGCTGTATACGGCCCAGGAGGCCTGTAAACAGTAGCTATAAAAAGTGATTGAGTAGGCTGCATAGATTTCATGACTAGAAGCTCAAAAGACGAAAACGTCTTTCTAGCTGATTTACACGCTGAAGCTATGTTGCGCTTGGTGACTGTTTCATCCTAACATCGTTGGTGCAGACGTGGATAACAATATCTCTATACTCTCTACACTCGCCAGTTTTAGCTTTAGCCAGCACCATCTTCAGATTAGCCTTAACGTCGGTAGCCCTGCCCCCTGGTAAACAGTGTATGATCGCTGGGTGATTCGTTTTAAGTCTAATACTGCGGGTAATGGAGTCGCCAATGACTAGGGTTTTAAATTTGTCAGAGCTAATGGAGGGAGCCTTCTGCGTCTCAGAACCCGTAACGGGAGGAGTAGAGACAAGAGAAGACTCGGCCTCAGACTCCGACTCGCTACTTAATGGGGAAAACCGGTTGAAAGTTTCTGTCGGCTGAATGAGCGACACCAGTTGAGCATTCCTATAGCATTTCCCTACAGAAGCCATGAGAAAGTTGTCCGGCTGCGGGGACTGTGCGGGGGGATTTATACTAACGTTACTATCTGTACTTACTGGTGGCTCAGACGCTGTTTCATCCTTTCCTACACTGAAATTACCCTTGCCTAATGATTGCGTCTGAAGCTGGGCTTGTAGCACAGCTATCCTCGCCGTAAGGCGATCGTTCTCCTGTATAATATGAGTACAGCGACTGCAATTAGAAGACATCATGTTAATGTTACTACTTAGCTTCGGCTGTTGAAGGTGCTGAATAACCATGTCCAGATAAAGCATCCGGAGTGAAAAAGTTGAATGAGGGAAAAAAGTTGTGAGGGAAAAACTAAAAATATAAACGTTAATTTAAAACGTAAAAAGAAAAAACGTAAAGTTGTCAGCTAGCAAAGTAAGGTTGGCAACAAAACGCACAGCAACAAAACGCACAGCAACAAAACGCACAGCAACACGTCAAAATATAGACTACTGTCACGACTTCCGCCGAAGTTGGTGCCTCTCCTTGTTCGGGCGGTGTTCGGGGTCGTCGTCACCGGCCAAACAGTTCTATTTTTGTTTCATCAGACCAGAGGACATTTCTCCAAAAACTACGATCTTTGTCCCCATGTGCAGTTGCAAACCATGGTCTGGCTTTTTTTATGGCGGTTTTGGAGCAGTGGCCTTTTCCTTGCTGAGCGGCCTTTCAGGTTATGTCGATTTAGGACTCGTTTTACTGTAGGTATAGATACTTTGTACCTGTTTCCTCTAGCATCTTCGCCAGATCCTTTGCTGTTGTTCTGTGATTGATTTGCACTTTTCGCACCAAAGTACTTTCATCTCTGGGAGACAGAACACGTCTCCTTCCTGAGCGGTATGACGTCTGCGTGGTCCCATGGTGTTTATACTTGTGTACTATTGTTTGTACAGATGAACGTGGTACCTTCAGGCATTTGGAAATTGCTGTCAAGGATGAACCAGACTTGTGGAGGTCTACAATTATTTTTCTGAGGTCTTGGCTGATTTCTTGTGATTTTCCCATGATGTCAAGCAAAGAGGCACTGAGTTTGAAGGTAGGCCTTGAAATACATCCACAGGTACACCTCCTAATGACTCCTATCAGAAGCTAATAAAGCCATGACATCATTTTGTGGAATTTTCCGAGCTGTTTAAAGGCACAGTCAATTTAGTGTATGTACATTTCTGACTGACTGGAATTGTGATACAGTGAATTTAAGTGAAATAATCTGTCTGTACACAATTGTTGGAAAAATTACTTGTGTCATCCACAAAGTAGATGTCCTAACCGAATTGCCAAAACTATAGTTTGTTAACAATAAATTTGTGGAGTGGTTGAAAAACGAGCTTTAATGACTCCAACCTAAAATTATGTAAACTTCCGACTTCAATTGTATGATGATATATGTGATAATATATATTATGATATATATAATATATATGATAATATGTATGATGATATATATAATATGTATTATGATATATATATAATATATATGATAATATGTATGATGATATGTATAATGAAAGGTATGATTATATATCTGATTATATGTTTGATGGTATGTATGATGATATATATGATGATTTACAAAATTTGTATGATGATATATATAATATGTATATTGATATATATGATGATATGTATAATATGTATGATATATATATATATATATATATAATATGTATGATGATATATATATATAATATGTATATTGATATATATGATGATATGTATAATATGTATGGTGATATATATAATATGTATGATGATATATATAATATGTATGATGATATGTATAATATGTATGATGATAAGTATAATTTGTATGACAATATATATAATATGTATGATGTTATATATATAATATATGTGGTGATATAGAGTATATGATAATATGTATGGTGATATGTATAATATGTATGATGATATATATAATATGTATGATGATATATATAATATGTATGATGATATGTATAATATGTATGATGTTATATATATAATATATGTGGTGATATAGAGTATATGATAATATGTATGGTGATATTTTTGATGAAATCTATAATATGTATTATGATATATAATATGTATGATGATATGTATAATATGTTTGATGATATGTATAATATGTAGGATGATATATATAATATGTATGATGATATGTATGATGATATGTATAATATGTATGATGATATATATAATATGTATGATGATATGTATAATATGTATGATGATATATATAATATGTATGATGGTATGTATAATATGTATGAATATATATATATAATATGTATGATGATATGTATAATATATATGATGATATGTATAATATGTATGGTGATATGTATAATATATATGATGATATGTATAATATGTATGATGATATATATAATATGTATGATGATATGTATAATATGTATGATGATATGTATAATATGTATGATGATATGTATAATATGTATGATGATATGTATACAGGCCTCAGTGTAACGCTCATTCCTTTGACGATAAACGCGAATCTGACCAGCACCCCTGGTGAGACAAAACAACGACTCGTCAGTGAAGAGCACTTTTTGCCAGTTCTGTCTGGTCCAGGGACAGTGGGTTTGTGCCCATAGGCGACGTTGTTGCCGGTGATGTCTGGTGAGGACCTGCCTTACAACAGGCCTACAAGCCCTCAGTCCAGCCTCTCTCAGCCTATTGCAGACAGTCTGAGCACTGATGGAAGGATTGTGCGTTCCTGGTGTGACTCGGGCAGTTGCTGTTGCCATCCTGTACCTGTCCTTCAGGTGTGATGTTCGGATGTACCGATCCTGTGAAGGTGTTGTTACATGTGGTCTGCCACTGCGAGGACGATCACCTGTCCGCCCTGTCTCCTGTCTTAGGCGTCTCACTGTACGGACATTGCAATTTATTGCCCTGGCCACATCTGCAGTCCTCATGCCTCCTTGCAGCATGCCTAAGGCACGTTCACGCAGATAAGCAGGGACCCTGGGCATCTTTCTTTTGGTGTTTTTCAGAGTCAGTAGAAAGGCCTCTTTAGTGTTATAAGTTTTCATAACTGTGACCTTAATTGCCTACCGTCTGTAAGCTGTTCGTGTCTTAACAAACGTTCCACAGGTGCATGTTCATTAATTGTTTATGGTTCATTGAACAAGCATGGGGAACAGTGTTTAAACCCTTTACAATGAAGAAATGTGAAGTTATTTGGATTGTTACGAATTATCTTTGAAAGACAGGGTCCTTAAAAAGGGACAGTTCTTTTTTGCTGAGATATTATGATATGTACTGTATGTGTCCTGGTTTTGACACAGCTCATAGCCCTGCACTAGAAAGGGAAAGGGGGATACTATAACTGCATACGTACACAAACACACAAAGTCATGTTTGTGCTGTGTGGGTTTGAGGTGAACTTCAGGAGAGCGTCTCTGTTTTTGTACTTCCTATGTCTTCTGCCCTTTGACCTGGCACGTACGGATTCACACACACACACACACACACACACACACACACACACACACACACACACACACACACGCACACACGCACACACACACACACACACACACACACACACACACACACACACACACACACACACACACACACACACACACACACACACACACACACACACACACACACACACACACACACACGTACACAATAACAAGGGATGGCCGGCAGTAACTGGGCTCTTGTGGAATGCAGGGACTGTGAACAGGGTACTTTCCCACCTGAGTGCACAAGCTCAGCTAAATGTTGAGCAACACCTTCCTCTAAGTGTATGTGTGAGTGTGAGTGTGAGTGTGAGTGTTTGCGTGTGTGTCTGCCTGTGCGTGTGTTCCTGAGCTCTGTCTATATCAACAAGTGCGGCTCCTTTCCTTCCTGGACACTGGATACTGTGACGCCTGCGCTGCACCTCTAATCAACACTGTTCCTCACAGCTCCACTCTGTTCCTCCCAGGTCCACTCTGTTCCTCTCAGGTCCACTCTGTTCCTCTCAGGTCCACTCTGTTCCTCTCAGCTCCATTCTGTTCCTCTCAGCTCCACTCTGTTCCTCTCAGCTCCACTCTGTTCCTCTCAGCACCACTCTGTTCCTCTCAGCTCCACTCTGTTCCTCTCAGCTCCACTCTGTTCCTCTCAGCTCCACTCTGTTCCTCTCACCTCCACTCTGTTCCTCTCAGCTCCATTCTGTTCCTCTCACCTCCACTCTGTTCCTCTCAGCACCACTCTGTTCCTCTCAGGTCCACTCTGTTCCTCTCAGGTCCACTCTGTTCCTCTCAGCTCCATTCTGTTCCTCTCAGCTCCACTCTGTTCCTCTCAGTTCCACTCTGTTCCTCTCAGGTCCACTCTGTTCCTCTCAGCTCCATTCTGTTCCTCTCAGCTCCACTCTAGTCTGTGATTAATAGAAGCACTTGCAGGATGCAGGGGGTGACTTTAGAGTGGACAGAGGAACAGGAGTAAATGAGGGCAGGTTCAGAGAAAACAACTACTGAGAAAGAGAGTGGAATAGAAGGGGAGAGGTAGAGGGAGAATGTCTGCTCAGCTATCAATTGATCCTTTCTTGAACTCGCCCTTCCAGTGAGGATCAGCTCAGTGCCCATCGGCAAAATCCTTTTCACTCAATAGGCTGATCTCTTTCTCGATTTATCTTATGTGATGGAGGGATAGTATGGTGGAGGTATAGCGTGGTAGAGGCATAGCATGGTGGAGGTATAGCATGGTGGAGGTATAGCATGGTGGAGGCATAGCATGGTAGAGGGATAGTATGGTGGAGGTATAGCATGGTGGAGGTATAGCGTGGTAGAGGGATAGCATGGTTGAGGGATAGCATGGTGGAGGGATAGCATGGTGGAGGAATAGCATGGTGGAGGGATAGCATGGTGGAGGGATAGCATGGTGGAGGGATGGCATGGTGGAGGGATGGCATGGTGGAGGGATAGCATGTTGGAGGGATAGCGTGGTGGAGGGATAGCATGGTGGAGGGATAGCATGGTGGAGGTATAGCATGGTGGAGGGATAGCATGGTGGAGGGATAGCATGGTGGATGTATAGAATGATAGCATGGTGGAGGGATAGCATGATGAGGGATAGCATAGTGGAGTGATAGCGTGGTGGAGGGATACAATTGTGGAGAGATAGCATGTTGGAGGGATAGCATGTTGGAGGGATAGAAGGATAGCATGGTGGAGGGATATCGTGATGGACGGATAGCATAGTGGAGTGATAGCGTGGTGGAGGGATACCATTGTGGAGAGATAGCATGGTGGAGGGATAGCATGTTGGAGGGATAGAAGGATAGCATGGTGGAGGGATAGCGTGATGAGGGATAGCAATGTGGAGGGATTGCATGGTGGAGGGATAGCGTGATGGACAGATAGTAGAGTGAAATGATAGCGTGGTGGAGGGATAGTGTGATGGACGTATGGCATAGTGGAGTGATAGCGTGGTGGAGGGATATAACGGTGGAGGGATAGCATGATGAAGGGATAGAAGGAAAGCATGGTGGAGGGATAGCATGATTGAGGGATAGTGTGATGGAGGGATAGCAATGTGGAGGGAAACATGGTGGAAATATAGCATGGTGGAGGGATATCGTGGTGGAGGGATAGCGTGGTGGAGGGATAGCCTGGTGGAGGGATAGCCTGGTGGAGGGATAGCAATGTGGAGGGATAACATGGTGGAGGGATAACATGGTGGAGGTATAGCATGGTGGAGGTATAGCATGGTGGAGGTATAGCGTGGTAGAGGGATAGCATGGTGGAGGGATAGCATGGTGGAGGGATAGCATGGTTGAGGGATAGCATGGTGGAGGTATAGCGTGGTAGAGGGATAGCATGGTTGAGGGATAGCATGGTGGAGGGATAGCATGGTGGAGGGATAGCATGGTGGAGGGATAGCATGGTGGAGGGATAGCATGGTTGAGGGATAGCATGGTGGAGGTATAGCGTGGTAGAGGGATAGCATGATGGAGGAATAGCATGGTGAAGGGATAGCATGGTTGAGGGATAGCATGGTGGAGGTATAGCGTGGTAGAGGGATAGCATGGTTGAGGGATAGCATGGTGGAGGGATAGCATGGTGGAGGGATAGCATGGTGGAGGGATAGCATGGTGGAGGGATAGCATGGTGGAGGGATGGCATGGTGGAGGGATAGCATGTTGGAGGGATAGCGTGGTGGAGGGATAGCATGGTGGATGTATAGAATGATAGCATGGTGGAGGGATAGCATGATGAGGGATAGCATAGTGGAGTGATAGCGTGGTGGAGGGATAAAATTGTGGAGAGATAGCATGTTGGAGGGATAGCATGTTGGAGGGATAGAAGGATAGCATGGTGGAGGGATATCGTGATGGACGGATAGCATAGTGGAGTGATAGCGTGGTGGAGGGATACCATTGTGGAGAGATAGCATGGTGGAGGGATAGCATGTTGGAGGGATAGAAGGATAGCATGGTGGAGGGATAGCGTGATGAGGGATAGCAATGTGGAGGGATTGCATGGTGGAGGGATAGCGTGATGACAGATAGTAGAGTGAAATGATAGCGTGGTGGAGGGATAGTGTGATGGACGTATGGCATAGTGGAGTGATAGCATGGTGGAGGGATATAACGGTGGAGGGATAGCATGATGAAGGGATAGAAGGAAAGCATGGTGGAGGGATAGCATGATTGAGGGATAGTGTGATGGAGGGATAGCAATGTGGAGGGAAACATGGTGGAAATATAGCATGGTGGAGGGATAGCGTGGTGGAGGGATAGCGTGGTGGAGGGATAGCCTGGTGGAGGGATAGCCTGGTGGAGGGATAGCAATGTGGAGGGATAACATGGTGGAGGGATAACATGGTGGAGGTATAGCATGGTGGAGGTATAGCATGGTGCAGGTATAGCGTGGTAGAGGGATAGCATGGTGGAGGGATAGCATGGTTGAGGGATAACATGGTTGAGGGATAGCATGGTTGAGGGATAGCATGGTGGAGGTATATTATGGTGGAGGGATAGCATGTTGGAGGAATAGCATGGTGTAGGTATAGCATGGTGGAGGGATAGCATGGTGGCGGTTATCATGATGGAGCGATAGAAGGATAGCATGGTGGACGGATAGCATGGTGGAGGAATAGAAGGATAGCATGGTGGAGGGATAGACGGATAGCATAGTGGAGGGAAAGCGGGTTGGAGGGATAGAATGGTGGAGGGATAGCATGGTGGAGGGATAGCATGATGAAGGATAGCATGGTGGAAGGATAGCGTGATGGAGGGATAGAAGGATAGCATGGTGGAGGGATAGAAGGATTGCATGGTGTAGAGATAGCGTGATTGACGAATAGCATAATGGAGGGAAAGCGGGGTGGAGGGATAGCATGATGCAGGGATAAAAGGATAGCATGGTGGAGGGATAGTGTGATGAGGGATAGCGTGATGGAGGGATAGCATGGTGGAGGGATATCCTGGTGGAGTGATAGCATGATGGAGGGAAAGCATGGTGGAGGTATAGCATGCTGGAGGTATAGTGTGGTAGAGGGATAGCATGTTGGAGGGATAGCATGTTGGAGGGATAGCATGGTTGAGGGATAGCATGGTTGAGGGATAGCATGGTTGAGGGTTAGCATGGTGGAGGTATAGCATGGTGGAGGGATAGCATGGTGGAGGAATAGCATGGTGGAGGGATAGCATGGTGGAGGGATAGCATGGTGGAGGTTAAGCATGGTGGAGGTATAGCATAATGGAGGGATAGAAGGATGGCATGGTGTATGGATAGAAGTTTAGCATGGTGGAGGGATAGCGTGATGGACTGATAGCATAGTGGAGTGATAGCGTGGTGGAGGGATAACATTTCGGGAGGGATAGCATGTTGGAGGGATAGAAGGATCGCATGATGGAGGGATAGCAATGTGGAGGGATTGCATGTCGAAGGGATAGCGTGATGGATGGATAGCATAGTAGAGTGATAGCGTGGTGGCGGGATAGCAATGTGGAGGGATAACATGGTGAAGGGATAGCATGGTGGAGGGATAGCGTGGTGGAGGGATAGCATAGTGGCCGGATAACATGGCGGAGGGATAACATGGTGGAGTGATAGCCTGGTGGAGGGATGGCATGGTGGAGGGATATTATGGCAGAGAGATAGAAGGATAGCATGGTGGAGGGATAGTGTGGTGGAGGAATAGAAGGATAGCATGGTGGAGGGATAGATGGATAGCATGGTGGAGGGATAGCGTGATGGACGTATAGCATAGTGGAGGGATAGAATGGTGGAGGGATAGCATGGTGGAGGGATAGCAAGATGAAGGGTAGCATGGTGGAAGGATAGCGTGATGGAGGGATAGAAGGATATCATGGTGGAGGGATAGAAGGATGGCATGGTGTAGGGATAGCGTGATTGACGGATAGCATAGTGGAGGGAAAGCGGGGTGGAGGGATAGCATGATGACGGGATAAAAGGATAGCATGGTGGAGGGATAGTGTGATGAGGGATTGCGTGATGGAGGGATAGCATGGTGGAGGGATGGCGTGGTGGAGGGATGGCGTGGTGGAGGGTTAGCATGGTGGAGGGATAGCATGGTGGAGGGATAGCATGGTGGAGGGATAGCATGGTGGAGGGATAGCATGGTGGAGGGTTAGCATGGTGGAGGGATAGCATGGTGGAGGGATAGCATGGTGGAGGGATAGCATGGTGGAGGTATAGCATGGTGGAGGTATAGCATGGTGGAAGGATAGAAGGATGGCATGGTGGATGGATAGCATGGTGGAGGGATAGTGTGATGGACGGATAGCATAGTGGAGTGATAGCGTGGTGGAGTGATACAATTGTGGAGGGATAGCATGTTGGAGGGATAGCATGTTGGAGTGATAGCATGTTGGAGTGATAGAAGGATAGCATGATGGAGGGATAGTGTGATGGAGGGATAGCAATGTGGAGGGATTACATGGTGGAGGGATAGAATGGGGGAGGGATAGCATGAGGAAGGGATAGAAGGATAGCATGGTTGAGGGATAGCCTGGCGGAGGGATAGTATGGTGGAGGGATAACATGGTGGAGGGATAAAATGGTGGAGGGATACCATGGTGGAGGGATAGCCTGGTGGAGGGATAGCCTGGTGGAGGGATACCATGGTGGAGGGATAGCCTGGTGGAGGGATGGTATGGCGGAGGGATATTATGGCAGAGGGATAGAAGGATAGCATGATGGAGGGATAGATGGATAGCATGGCGGAGGGATAGCGTGATGGACGGATAGCATAGTAGAGAGAAATCGGGGTGGAGGGATAGAATGGTGGAGGGATAGCATGGTGGAGGTATAGCATGATGAAGGGATAGAGAATAGCGTGATGGAGGGATAGAAGGATAGCATGGTGGAGGGACAGCGGGGTGGAGGGATAGAATGGTGGAGGGATAGCATGGTGGAGGTATAGCATGATGAAGGGATAGAAGGATAACATGGTGGAGGGATAACATGATGGAGGGATGGCATGGTGGAGGGATAGCATGGTGGAGGTATAGCATGATGAAGGGATAGAAGGATAACATGGTGGAGGGATAACATGATGGAGGGATGGCATGGTGGAGGGATAGCATGGTGGAGGGATAGCATGGTGGAGGGATAGCATGGTGGAGGGATAGCTTGATGGAGGGATAGTGTGGTGGAGGGATAGCCTGGTGGAGGGATATCATGGTGGAGGGATAGCGTGACGGAGGGATAGTAATGTGGAGGGATAGCATGATGAAGGGATAGAAGGATAACATGGTGGAGGGATAACATGATGGAGGGATGGCATGGTGGAGGGATAGCATGGTGGAGGGATAGCATGGTGGAGGGATAGCTTGATGGAGGGATAGTGTGGTGGAGGGATAGCATGGTGGAGGGATAGCATGGTGGAGGGATTGCATGGTGGAGGGATAGAAAGATAGCCTCCTGGAGGGGTAACATGGTGAAGGATAACATGTTGGAGGGATAGCATGGTGGAGGGATTGCGTGGTGGAGGGATAGCGTCATGCAGGGATAGCATGATGAAGGGATAGAAGGATAGCCTGCTGGAGGGATAACATGGTGGAGGGATAGCGTCGTGGAGGAATAGCATGGTGCAGGTAAAGCGACCTGTTTTCACTCTGACTCTGTTGCTCTGTTTTACAGTGATGGTTGTTGGTGTGTGTGTTGCGCTCACTTTGTGCTGGATGTGTTTGACTAGATTGACTACAGACCCAAACCAAGTGTCATGATTCAACTTTGGGCTTTCTAAATACTTCTGTATTTCAGATATTGTCCATTATTATTCTAGTAATTCCTAACATTGCTACTGTATTTTATTGAACTGTATCATCCATTTGTTTCATGCTATCTGTTAATTGTTTTTAATTGATTGTAATGGTATAAATATGTACACAGATTTCCTGTGCGGTGTTGCAAGATGTTTAGTGTTTGTTTTCTGTGTTTGGTAAGTAGTGTGTTATGGTTGAACCCAATTGTTCAAGCAAAGACCAGTAGCCCTGTTCTCAGAATCTCAGGGAGTTCCTGGAAAGCTTCCACAACAGTTCCAAGTCAAACATTGATGCTTATCATCAGTAGCGGCAGGGAGTGTGGATGTGGTGTGTGTGTGTAAGTGTGTGTGTGTGTGTGTGTGTGTGTGTGTGTGTGTGTGTGTGTGTGTGTGTGTGTGTGCGTGTGTGTGTGTGTGTTTCCTGATGCAACCCAGCTGTCTTTGCATTTCTTTTTTTACTTTTGCTCTCTGGCCACATTTTCCAAGGCCTGTTACGAGCCTTGTAAGTTTTATCCCCCCAAAAACTCCTTGGACCTCCTTAAGGCTGGATTAAGCCTGCAATTTAGACCTCCTTATGGCTGGGTTAAGCCTCCTCATTGGACCTCTGGGTTAAGCCTCCTCGTTGGACCTTCTTAAGGCTGTGTAAATCCTCCTCCTTAGACCTCCTTATGGTTGGGTTAAGCCTCCTCATTGGACCTCTGGGTTAAGCCTCCTCGTTGGACCTTCTTAAGGCTGTGTAAATCCTCCTCCTTAGACCTCCTTAAGGCTGTGTAAAGCCTCCTCCTTAGACCTCCTTAAGGCTGGATTAAACCTGCTCATTAAACCTCCCTAAGAACTCCTTAAAGCTGGGTTAAACCTCCTCCTTAAACCTCCTTAATGCTGGGTTAAGTCTCCTCCTTAAACCTCCTTATGGCTGGGTCAACCCTGCTCCTTAGACCACCTTAAGGCTGGCTTAAGCCTCCTCCTTAAACTACCTTAAGGCTGGGTTAAACCTCCTCTTTAGAGCACCTTAAGGCTGGGTTAAACCTCCTCTTTAGACCACCTTAAGGCTGGGTTAAACCTCCTCCTTAGACCTCCGTAAGGCTGTGTAAAGCCTCCTCCTTAGACCTCCTTAAGGCTGGATTAAACCTGCTCATTAAACCTCCCTAAGAACTCCTTAAAGCTGGGTTAAACCTCCTCCTTAAACCTCCTTAATGCTGGGTTAAGTCTCCTCCTTAAACCTCCTTATGGCTGGGTCAACCCTGCTCTTTAGACCACCTTAAGGCTGGCTTAAGCCTCCTCCTTAAACTACCTTAAGGCTGGGTTAAACCTCCTCTTTAGAGCACCTTAAGGCTGGGTTAAACCTCCTCTTTAGACCACCTTAAGGCTGGGTTAAACCTCCTCCTTAAACCACCTTAAGGCTGGGTTAAACCTCCTCCTTAGACCACCTTAAGGCTGGGTTAATCCTCCTCCTTAAACCGCCTTAAGGCTGGGTTAAACCTCCTCCTTAAACCACCTTAAGGCTGGGTTAAACATCCTCCTTAAACCACCTTAAGGCTGGGTTAAACATCCTCCTTAAACCACCTTAAGGCTGGGTTAAACCTCCTCCTTAAACCACCATAAGGCTGGGTTAAACCTCCTCCTTAAACCACCTTAAGGCTGGGTTAAACATCCTCTTTAAACCACCTTAAGGCTGGGTTAAACCTCGTCCTTAGACCACTTTAAGGCTGGGTTAAACATCCTCTTTAGACCACCTTAAGGCTGGGTTAAGTCTGATTCCTGAGCCCCAGGCCAAGGTTTACCCCATTCCACTCTTGAGATAGGGATCACAGATCTAGGATCAGATCACCCTACCCCCTCATAAATAACAATTAAGGAGGTAAACATAAATCTGACCATGAATCTGTGATTATTGTGAACTTCTGCCTGTAGGGTGTATACACCCTGGAGTGTGTTGTTAATACTTCTACCACATAAACACACACTCACAATGTCATAATGCACACCTGTCTGGACCTGCTATTCTCTCCCTGATTGCAATGGAGAGATAAGGTGTCTAGACGCGTGGGATGTTCTCTGAGTCAATCTCTGATAGCTGTGTTTGTTTGTGTATGACGTGCAATTCAGACTACTGTTGAGGCCCCTAGAACACACAGACAAACATACAGCTCTTTGTTAAGTTGTGGGTTCTAGTTGACTGATGTCACTGTTTGAGTCAGGTTCAGTGTCTTAAGGTCATTTAGTCCATAGTATATAATATTCTAGTCAGTCTCCAGAGCCATGGACACAACCGTCTCCAGAGCCGTGGACACAACAGTCTCCAGAGCCGTGGACACAACAGTCTCCAGAGCCATGGACACAACAGTCTCTCAGAGCCATGGACACAACAGTCTCTCAGAGCCATGGACACAACAGTCTCTCAGAGCCATAGACACAACAGTCTCCAGAGCCATGGACACAACCGTCTCCAGAGCCGTGGACACAACAGTCTCCAGAGCCATGGACACAACAGTCTCCAGAGCCATGGACACAACAGTCTCCAGAGCCATGGACACAACAGTCTCCAGAGCCATGGACACAACAGTCTCCAGAGCCATGGACACAACAGTCTCTCAGAGCCATAGACACAACAGTCTCTCAGAGCCATGGACACAACAGTCTCTCAGAGCCATAGACACAACAGTCTCTCAGAGCCATGGACACAACAGTCTCTCAGAGCCATGGACACAACAGTCTCCAGAGCCATGGACACAGTCTCCAGAGCCATAGACACAACAGGAAACACACTGGAATATAGCTAGGTACACTTGACAGAACAACTAGAACTACATAACAGTCATAGACTGTAGTGGACTCAAGTGGAGCATCACTTAGAGAGCGTTACTGTAGAGCAGTGGTTCACAAACTTTTTATCGTCCCGTACCCCTTCAAACATTCAACCTCCAGCTGCATACCCCCTCTACACAAGGGTCAGAGCACTCTCAAATGTAGTTGACATTGTCCGTAAGCTTGAGTTCATTTGCACACAAAAGATCATACAATGATTGAAAGACCTGTGTATTGTCCTTGTTAATGCAGACAGAAAAAAACTCCAACTTCTTAGTCATAGCCACAATTTTGTCCCGCATATTGAATATAGTTGCGGCGAGTCCCTGTAATCTTAGATTCAGATCATTCAGGCGAGAAAAAACATCACCCAGATAGGCCAGTCGTGTGAGAAACTCGTCATCATGCAAGGAAAATAATGGTCAGTAAAGAAAACGTTAAGCTCGTCTCTCAATTTTAAAAAATGTGTCAATACTTTGCCCCATGATAACCAGCGCACTTCTGTATGTTGTAAAAGCGTTACATGGTCGCTGTCCATATCATTGCACAATGCAGAAAATACACGAGAGTTCAGGGGCCTTGCTTTAACAAAGTTAACAATTTTCACTGTTGAGTCCAAAACGTCTTTCAAGCTGTCAGGCATTCCCTTGTCAGCAAGAGCCTCTCGGTGGATGCTGCAGTGTACCCAAGTGGCATCGGGAGCAACTGCTTGCACGCGCGTTACCACTCCACTATGTCTCCCAGTCATGCCTTTTGCGCCATCAGTACAGATACCAACACATCTTGATCACCAAAGTCCATTTGATGTCACAAAGCTGTCCAGTACTTAAAAAAATATATTCTCATGTTGTCCTGGTTTCCAGTGGTTTGCAGAAGAGAATGTCTATACCAGGAGCTGTGCCAGGCCCGCCACATCTGTTGACTCATCCAGCTGTAACAGATATAATTCACTGGCTTGTATAATTTGTAAGTCGCTCTGGATAAGAGCGTCTGCTAAATGACTTAAATGTAAATGTAAATGAATAAGTCCTCCACAATAGTTTGGGGCCTGCCTGTCCTAGCCACTCGGTAGCTCACCATATAAGATGATTCTAGCCCCTTCTTATTAATGGTATCTGTTGCTTTTATACATGTCTTTCTACTCGAAAGTAATCTTTATTCTCTTTCCAAAAACATGTTTGTTTTTTTCTAAATGTCTGCATAAGAGTGAAGTTTCCCGCAAGAGAGCAATGGTTAATGTGATTGGATGTTAATTATTTGACTAAGCTACCTGTTTTTGACATTGTGTTGTTATTTCGCTGAAAACAAGATGGTTGAATTTTATTTTTGGCAGTGAAACAAGGCGATAAAAAAACTCACCCAAATGTATAGCCCCGTTGAAAACATAAATGTACTATTTGAAAATGTGAAGAAAATGAACAATGTTTAAAAATATATATATTTGTGAATGACATTTTTATTTGATGTACCCCCGACGGCATTCCGCGTACGTACCCCAGTTTAGGAATACCTGATGTAGCGGACTCAAGTGGAGCGTCACTTAGAGAGCATTACTGTAGTGGACTCAAGGCGAGCGTCACTTAGAGAGCATTACTGTAGTGGACTCAAGTGGAGCGTCACTTAGAGAGCATTACTGTAGTGGACTCAAGTGGAGCGTCACTTAGAGAGCATTACTGTAGTGGACTCAAGTGGAGCGTCACTTAGAGAGCATTACTGTAGTGGACTCAAGTGGAGCGTCACTTAGAGAGCATTACTGTAGTGGACTCAAGTGGAGCGTCACTTAGAGAGCATTACTGTAGTGGACTCAAGTGGAGCGTCACTTAGAGAGCATTACTGTAGTGGACTCAAGTGGAGCGTCACTTAGAGAGCATTACTGTAGTGGACTCAAGTGGAGCGTCACTTAGAGAGCATTACTGTAGTGGACTCAAGTGGAGCGTCACTTAGAGAGCATTACTGTAGTGGACTCAAGTGGCGCGTCACTTAGAGAGCATTACTGTAGTGGACTCAAGTGGAGCGTCACTTAGAGAGCATTACTGTAGTGGACTCAAGTGGATCGTCACTTAGAGAGCATTACTGTAGTGGACTCAAGTGCATTATCACTTAAATAGTGTTACTGTGGTTTTGTATTTATTTTTATTGTACCTTATTTTTAACTAGGCAAGTCAGTTAAAAACAAATTCTTATTTACAATGACGGCCAAACCCGGACAATGCTGTGCCAATTGTGCACTGCCCTATGGGACTCACAATCACGGCTGGATGTGATGCAGCTTGGATTCAAACCAAGTACTGCAGTGAAGTTCTCTTGCAATGAGACCCAATGCCTTAGACCGCTGAGCCACTTTGGACTCTAGTGGATTATCATTTAGAGAGCATTACTGTTGTGGACTCAAGTGGATGATCATTTAGAGAGTGTTACTGTAGTGAACTCTAGTGGATTATCATTTAGAGAGCATTCTGTAGTGGACTCTAGTGGATTATCATTTAGAGAGTGTTACTGTAGTGGACTCAAGTGGATTATAATTTAGAGAGTGTTACTGTAGTGGACTCCAGTGGATGATCATTTAGAGAGCATTACTGTAGTGGACTCAAGTGGATGATCATTTAGAGAGCATTACTGTAGTGGACTCAAGTGGATGATCATTTAGAGAGTGTTACTGTAGTGGACTCAAGTGGATTATCATTTAGAGAGCATTACTGTAGTGGACTCAAGTGGATGATCATTTAGAGAGTGTTACTGTAGTGGACTCAAGTGGATGATCATTTAGAGAGCATTACTGTAGTGGACTCTAGTGGATTATCATTTAGAGAGCATTTCTGTAGTGGACTCAAGTGGATGATCATTTAGAGAGCATTCTGTAGTGGACTCTAGTGGATGATCATTTAGAGAGTGTTACTGTAGTGGACTCAAGTGGATGATCATTTAGAGAGCATTACTGTAGTGGACTCAAGTGGATGATCATTTAGAGAGTGTTACTGTAGTGGACTCAAGTGGATGATCATTTAGAGAGCATTCTGTAGTGGACTCTAGTGGATGATCATTTAGAGAGCATTTCTGTAGTGGACTCAAGTGGATGATCATTTAGAGAGTGGTACTGTAGTGGACTCTAGTGGATTATCATTTAGAGAGTGTTACTGTAGTGGACTCAAGTGGATGATCATTTAGAGTGTTACTGTAGTGGACTCAAGTGGATGATCATTTAGAGAGTATTACTGTAGTGGACTCAAGTGGATGATCATTTAGAGAGTATTACTGTAGTGAACTCTAGTGGATGATCATTTAGAGAGTGTTACTGTAGTGGACTCTAGTGGATTATCATTTAGAGAGTGTTACTGTAGTGAACTCTAGTGGATTATCATTTAGAGAGTGTTACTGTAGTGAACTCTAGTGGATTATCATTTAGAGAGTGTGAATGTAGTGAACTCTAGTGGATTATCATTTAGAGAGTGTTACTGTAGTGGACTCTAGTGGATGATCATTTAGAGTGTGACTGTAGTGGACTCTAGTGGATTATCATTTAGAGAGTGTGAATGTAGTGAACTCTAGTGGATTATCATTTAGAGAGTGTTACTGTAGTGGACTCTAGTGGATTATCATTTAGAGAGTGTGACTGTAGTGGACTCTAGTGGATTATCATTTAGAGAGTGTGACTGTAGTGGACTCTAGTGGATTATCATTTAGAGAGTGTTACTGTAGTGGACTCTAGTGGATGATCATTTAGAGTGTTACTGTAGTGGACTCTAGTGGATGATCATTTAGAGAGTGTGACTGTTTGACCTGGATCTGTTCCAGAAGTGGAACGGTTCGTTACAGCGTCAGTCTGACCTCTGTTGTTGTCCTCTGTCTTCACTCCAGGGCTCACATGACATTAATCAGTAAGTTCCTTCCTGGAACACACACGCACACACAAAGACACATGCTCAAACACACATGCGCACACACACGAACAATGTGACCTATCTTCTATGGCCTCTTTACCCCAGTGTGAAAGTGCAGTGCCAATGATCAGGAATCAGGAATGATTGATCACTTGTTACCATGGAGACTCAGAGGGTGTAATAGGACAGATAGATTAACAGTTGATTGTTTATCAACCATAGTGAAAAATTTGACTCACATCGTCACAATCAAGGTTGGCATGTCAGCGTGTCTGACTGTGTGTAGTTCATGAGCATTAATATGGAGTTGGTCCCCTCTTCGCTGTTCTATTAGCTTTCAGGGTAAGCTTTCCACTAGATGTTGAAACATTGCTGTGGAGACTTGCTTCCATTCAGCCACAAAAGCATTAGTGAGGTCGGGCACTGATGTTGGGTAATTAGGCCTGGTTCGCAGTCGACATTCCAATTCATCCCAAAGATGTTCAATGGGGTTGATGTCAGGGATCTGTGCATGCCAGTCAAGTTCTTCCACACCGATCTCAACAAACCATTTCTTTGTGGACCTCTTTTTGTGCACTGGGTCATGCTGAAACAGGAAAGGACCTTCCCCAAACTGATACCACAAAGTTGGAAACACAGAATCGTCTAGAATGTCTTTGTATGCGGTAGCGTTAACCTTTACTGCTCCAGCGTTCCGCCAGCGGAACTCCCCCCGCATTCCACTGAAAAGGCAGAGCGCGAAATTCAAAATATATTTTTTTGAAATATTTAACTTTCACACATTAACAAGTCCAATACAGCAAATGAAAGGTACACATCTTGTGAATCCAGCCAACATGTCCGATTTTTAAAATGTTTTACAGCGAAAACAGCACGTATATTTATGTTAGCTCACCACCAAATACAAAAAAGGACAGACATTTTTCACAGCACAGGTAGCATGCACAAAGCCAACCTAACTAACCAAGAACCAACCAAACTAACCAAGAAACAACTTCATCAGATGACAGTCTTATAACATGTTACACAATAAATCTATGTTTTGTTCGAAAAATGTGCATATTTGAGGTATAAATCAGTTTTACATTGCAGCTACCATCACAGCTACCGTCAAAAATAGCACCGAAGCAGCCAGAGTAATTATAGAGACCAACGTGGAATACCTAAATACTCATCATAAAACATTTCTGAAAAATGCATCGTGTACAGCAAATGAAAGACAAGCATCTTGTGAATCCAGCCAATATTTCAGATTTTTTAAGTGTTTTACAGCGAAAACACAATATAGCATTATATTAGCTTACTACAATAGCCTACCACACTACCGCATTCATTCATCAAGGCACGTTAGCGATAGCAATAGGCACGTTAGCGTTAGCGAATAAACCAGCAAAATATATTAATTTTCACTAACCTTCATAAACCTTCCTCAGATGACAGTCCTATAACATCAGGTTATACATACACTTATGTTTTGTTCGAAAATTTGCATATTTAGAGCTGAAATCAGTGGTTATCCATTATGCTAACGTAGCTTCTTTTTCCCAGAATGTGCGGATATTTCTATTAGACTCTCACCTATTCTGACCAAATAGCTATTCATAAACATTACAAAAAAATACATGTTGTATAGGAAATGATAGATACACTAGTTCTTAATGCAATCGCAGTGTTAGAATTCTAAAAATATCTTCATTACGACATAAGGCTTATGTTATAGCGAGAGAGTGGCCAAAACCTGGGCGCAAAACTACTAGTACACAGTTCGACAGATATATGAAATAGCATCACAAAATGGGTCCTACTTTTGGTGATCTTCCATCAGAATGTTGGACAAGGGGTCCTTTGTCCAGAACAGTCGTTGTTTGGATTTAGAACATCGTTTTTCCCTCTTGAATTAGCAAGCACACTGGCCAAGTGGCGCGAAGCTCTCCTTTCTGAACAAAGGCACACAACGCAACACGCCTAACGTCCCGAATAAATTTCAAAAATCTAATAAAACTATATTGAAAAAACATACTTTACGATGATATTGTCACATGTATCAAATAAAATCAAAGCCGGAGATAGTAGTCGCCTATAACGACAGCTATTCAGAAGGCAAATCCAGGTCCAACTTTGCGCCTTCCTGAAAACATGAAATGGGTGACATGTCATTCCAAGAGGACGTATTCCATCTCAGTCCAAGATAAACACTCCATTTCTTCTCTCACTGCATCTTGACATCCAGGGGAAGGTGTATGACGTGCATGTATACTAATAGGTATCATGTCCATTTATAGGCAGGACCCAGAAGAGAGCATCGATTTCAGATTTTCCACTTCCTGGTCAGGAAGTTTGTGCCAAATGAGTTCTGTTTCACTCACAGATATAATTCAAACGGTTTTAGAAACTAGAGAGTGTTTTCTATCCAATAGTAATAATAATATGCATATTGTACGAGCAAGAATTGAGTACGAGGCCGTTTAAATTGGGCACGTTTTTCCCCCAAAGTGACAACAGCGCCCTCTGTCCTCATCAGGTTAAGATGTCCCTTCACTGTAACTAAGGGGCCTAGCCCAAACAATGAAAAACATCCCCGGGCCATTGTTCCTCCTCCACCAGACTTTACAGTTGGCACTATGCATTCAGGCAGGTAACGTTCCCCTGGCAACCACCAAACCCAGATTCATCCATCAGACTGCCAGAGGGTGAAGAGTGATTCATCACTCCAGAGAACACTTTTCCACTACTCAAGAGTCCAATGGCAGTGAGCTTTACACCACACTAGCCAAAGCTTGGCATTGCGCATAGTGATCTTAGGCTTGTGTGCGGCTGTTCGGTCATGGAAACCTACTTCATGAAGCTCCCAATGAACAGTTCTTGTGCTGACATAGTGAGTGTTGCAACCGAGGACAGACGATTCAGCACTCAGCGGTCCCGTTCTGTGAGCTTGTGTGGCCTACCACTTCGCGGCTGAGCCGTTGTTGCTCCCAGACGTTTCCTCTTCACAATAACATCACTCACAGTTAACCAGGGCAGCTAAAGGTGGCATCTTATGTCGGTGCCACATTGAAAGTCAATGAGCTCTTCAGTAAGGCCATTCTACTGCCAATGTTTGTCTATGGAGATTATATGGCTGTGTGCTCAGCTGTATACACCTGTCAGCAACGGGTGTGGCTGAAATAGCCAAATCCACAAATTTGAAGGGGTGTCCACATACTTTTCTATATACAGTGTATGAGCCATATGTGTTTGCCTGTCTATGAGCATGTTTTGAGAAAATATGTTTTTGTGTGCCTGTGCGTGTGTGTGTGTGTGTGTTTCCTGATGGTAATGAGTGTTCGTGAAACCAGGGGAACAGGAAACTCGTCATGAAGAGGAAGTAATGTTGTCACACAATGACACACGCCGGTGGTGGGGCACAGAGGTGCAGGTGGTGGGGCACAGAGGTGCCGGTGGTGGGGCACAGAGGTGCAGGTGGTGGGGCACAGAGGTGCCGGTGGTGGGGCACAGAGGTGCAGGTGGTGGGGCACAGAGGTGCAGGTGGTGGGGCACAGAGGTGCCGGTGGTGGGGCACAGAGGTGCAGGTGGTGGGGCACAGAGGTGCCGGTGGTGGGGCACAGAGGTGCAGGTGGTGGGGCACAGAGGTGCCGGTGGTGGGGCACAGAGGTGCCGGTGGTGGGGCACAGAGGTGCAGGTGGTGGGGCACAGAGGTGCAGGTGGTGGGGCACAGAGGTGCCGGTGGTGGGGCACAGAGGTGCAGGTGGTGGGGCACAGAGGCGCCGGTGGTGGGGCACAGAGGTGCCGGTGGTGGGGCACAGAGGTGCAGGTGGTGGGGCACAGAGGCGCCGGTGGTGGGGCACAGAGGCGCCGGTGGTGGGGCACAGAGGCGCCGGTGGTGGGGCACAGAGGTGCAGGTGGTGGGGCACAGAGGTGCAGGAATGCGATTCCGGGAAAACATTTGGAAAAACTCTACCAATTCAGTGGGTAAACAACTTTCAGAAACACACACACACACACACACACAGAACCATACATGTTTTCACTTCCCTGCAGTCGTGAACATAAACAGGAGACAGGGCCCAGCTTTATTACTTATCATTACACATACACAAAAAAAAGAGAGCGAGAGAGTCCATACCTCGGCCTAAACATCAGCACCACAGGTAACTTCCACAAAGCTGTGAATGATCTGAGAGACAAGGCAAGAAGGGCCTTCCATGCCATCAATAGGAACATGAAATTCGACATGCCAATTAGGATCTGGCTAAAAATACTTGAATCAGTTATAGAACCCATTGCCCTTTATGCTTGTGAGTTCTGGGGTCCGCTCACCAACCAAGATTTCACAAAATGGGACAAACACCAAATTGAAACTCTGCATGCAGAATTCTGCAAAAATATCCTCAGTGTACAATGTAAAACACCAAATAATGCATGCAGAGCAGAATTAGGCCGATACACGCTAATTATCAAAATCCAGAAAAGAGCTGTTAAATTCTTCAACCACCTAAAAGGAAGCAGTTCCCAAACCTTCCATACATGTCCTACAGAGAAATTAACCTGGAGAAGAGCCCCATAAGCATGCTGGTCCTGGGGCTCTGTTCACAAACACAAACAGACCCCACAGAGCCACAGGACAGCAACATAACTACACCCAAACGTTACTGTAGTGGACTCAAGTGGATGATCATTTAAAGATAATTACTGTAGTTTTATATTACCTTTATTTAACTAGGCAATAACATATTCTTATTTACAATGATGACCTACCCCAGACAAATCCAGACAACGCTGGGCCATTTTTGCACTGCCCTATGGGACTCCCCATCACATCCGGTTGTGATACAGGCTGGATTCAAACCAGGGTGTCTGTAGAGACACTTCTGGCACTGAAATGCAGTGCCTTAGACCACTGCGCCACTCGAGAGCCCTAACCTCAAATCATGAGAAAACAAAAAAGATAATTACTTGACACATTGGAAAGAATTCACAAAAAAAACATAGCAAACTAGAATGCTATTTGGCCGTAAACAGAGAGTACACAGTGGCAGAATACCTGACCACTGTGACTGACCCAAAATGAAGGAAATCTTTGACTATCTACAGATTCAGTGAGCATAGTTTTGCTATTGACAAAGGTTGCCAAAGGCAGACCTGACTCTCAAGAGAAGGCAGGCTGTGTGCACACTGCTCACAAAATGAGGTGGAAACTGAGCTGCACTTCCTAACCTCCTCCCAAATGTAGTCAGTTAAGAGCAAATTCTTACTTACAGTGACGGCCTACCCTGGCCAAACCCTAACAACGCTGGATAAAGTGTGCACCCCCCTATGGGACTCCCAATCATGGCCTGTTGTGATACAGCCTGGAATCAAACCAGGGTCTGTAGTGACACCTCTAGCACTGAGATGCATTGCCTTAGACTGCTGCACCACTCGGGAGCCCCAAAATGTGTTGGCCATATTGGAGACACATATTTCCCTCAGATTACACAGACCCAAAAAGAATTCGAAAACAAATCCCATTTTCATAAACTCCCATATCTACTGGGTGAAATACCACAGTGTGCCATCACAGCAGCAAGATGTGTGACCTGTTGCCACAAGAAAAGGGCAACAAGTGAAGAACAAACACTATTGTAAATACAACCAATATTTATGTTTATTTATTTTCCCGTCTGTACTATTTGCACATCGTTACAACACTGTATATAGACATAATTTGATATTTGAAATATCTTTATTCTTTTGGTGTAACGTTTACTGTTGAGTTGACATTTTTGTGTTTTATCCATTTCACTAGTTTTGACAATGTAAACATATGATTCCCATGCCAAAAAAGCCCCTTAAATTGAAATTGAATAGAGAGAGACAGGTTGTGTAGACAGGAGTTAGCAGCCCCAGTGTTTTATGGATGCTGCATTAAAGACAGCTCTGCTATAATTGCCCTCACTAATCACCACCTGGGTTTGCTGCTGGGACCCCACCACACAGACCGACAGATGGAAGGGAGTTCTATACAGACACACACACACACACACACACACACACACACACACACACACACACACACACACACACACACACACACACACACACACACACACACACACACACACACACACACACACACACACACACAGCCCCCAGACACCTGGTGCTGGCTGTAGGTGGGTTGATGTCTGAGAAACATTGAGATGTACAGTACACTTCATTGTGAGAATTCACACACAAACACACACACACACACACACACACACACACACACACACACACACACACACACACACACACACACACACACACACACACACACACACACACACACACACACACACACACACACACACACACACACACACACACACACACACACACACACGACCTTACTGGGAAGCCTGATGAGAATCTAATATACCATACTGTTGACAGACAGACTGCCCTAAGGACAGACAGACATAATAGAACTGACAGACTGTTGACAGATTGACCACCTTAATGAGCAGAATATCAGATCAGGTTTCACTCAGATTCTTACCCTAAGAACCATGTAGCCTGCTGATGAGGTGGCTCTTTAGTCCTTCCTTCCAACCAGGAATCATGTTTTGAATAGTGGAAAGTCGTACTTCTCCCTCAACAGAACCTGAGGCTTAGTCCAGTACGCAGTTAAAGGTTCAGCAGTGTACCTGATTAACATATATAACACCATGTCGAAAAGCCATTGTGTGACCTGTTGTGACCTTGGTGCTGGAACGCACCAGAACATCAGTGAGGAAAGAAAGACAAGCTTTAATAAATGAAACTATGTATGAGTGATTTACACAACATTATCAGTGCGTGTCGATTAATCGTAGGCTGAATTTGAGTATAATAACGAGGTAAAAGGTTTAAAAGAAGCACCTGATCAGCAGATGATGTTTTTGGAGTGTTTCTGACGTCATCTAGAGGAGTGGTTTACCTCTGTGTTTCTGGGTTTCCTCAAACATGTGGATAAGATAGTGCCATTTCTCCTGGCAACACTGGCAGGTGTCTTCACTGACATTTTCAACATGTCCCTGATTGACTCTGTAATGCCAACATGTTTCAAGCAGATCACCATAGTCCCTGTGCCCAAGAGCACTAAGTTAACCTGCATAAATGACTACAGACCCGTAGCACTCACGTCCTTGACCATGAAGTGCTTTAAAAGGCTGGTAATGTCCCACATTAACACTATTATCCCAGAAACCCTGGACCCATTCCAATTTGCATACCGCTCAAACACATCCAGAGATGATGCAATCTCTTGCACTCCACACTGCTCTTTCCCACCTGGACAAAAGGAACACCTACGTGAGAATGCTATTCATTGACTACATCTCAGCGTTCAACACCATAGTGCCCTCAAAGCTCATTACTAAGCTAAGGATCCTGGGACTAAACACCTCCCTCTGCAACTGGATCCTAGACTACTGACTGGCAGCCCCCAGGTGGTGAGGGTAGGTAGCAACACTATAATGGAGCCCCTCAGGGTTGCATGCTCAGTCGCCTCCTATACTCCCTGTTCAACGATGACTGCATGGCCAGGCACGACTCCAACACCAGCATTAAGTTTGCAAATGACACAAAAGTGGTCGGCCTGATCACCGACAACAACGAGACAGCCTATAGGGAGGAGGTCAGAGACCTGGCAGGGTGGTGCCAGAATAATAACCTATCCCTCAACGTAATCAAGACAAAGGAGATGATTGTGGACTACAGGAAAAGGAGGACCGAGCACGACCCCATTCTCATTGCCGGGGCTGTAGTGGAGCAGGTTGAGAGCCTCAAGTTCCTTGGTGTCCATATCACCATCAGACTATTATGGTCCAAACACACCAAGAGAGTCGTGAAGAGGGCACGACAAAACATATTCCCCCTCAGGAGACTGAAAAGATTTCGCATCGGTCCTCAGATCCTCAAAAGGTTCTACACCTACAACATTGAGAGCATCCTGACTGGTTGCATCACTGCCTGGTACGGCAAATGCTCGGCCTCCGACCGCAAGGCACTACAGAGGGTAGTGCGTACGGCCCAGTACATCACTGTAGCTAAGCTGCCTGTCATCCAGGACTTCTACACCAGGAGGTGTCAGAGGAAGGCCCAAAAAATAGTCAAAGACCCCAGCCACCCCAGTCATAGACTGTTCTCCCTGCTACTGCATGGCAAGTGGTACCGGAGCGTCAATTCTATGATCAAAAGGCTTCTCAACAGCTTTAACCCCCAAGCCATAAGACTCCTGAACAGGTAATCAAATGGCTACCCGGACTATTTGCATTGTGTCCCACCGCCAACCCCTCTTTTACACTGCTGCTACTCTCTGTTTGTCATCTATGCATAGTCACTTTAACTATACATTCATGTATATATTACCTCAATTAGCCCGACAAACCAGTACCCCCACACATTGGCTACCCGGACTATTTGCATTGTGTCCCGCCACTCCCCACCCGCCAACCCCCTCTTATGCTGTTGCTACTCTCTGTTTATCGTCTATGCATAATCACAACAGTGGCTTGCGAAAGTATTCACCCCTTTTGGCATTTTATCTATTTTGTTGCCTTACAACCTGGAATTAAAATTTATTTTGGGGGGGGTTTGTATCATTTGATTTACACAACATGCCTACCACTTTGAAGATGCAAAATACTTTTTATTGTGAAATAAACAAGAAATAAGACCAAAAATAAGAAAACTATAGCACCCATAACTATTCTACTTTGTAGAGCCACCTTTTGCAGCAATTACAGCTTCAAGTCTCTTGGAGTATGTCTCTAAAAGTTTGGCACATCTAGCCACTGAGATTTTTGCATTCTCAAAGGCAAAACTGCTCCAGCTCCTTCAAGTTGGATGTGTTCCACTGGTGTACAGCAATATGTAAGTCATACCACAGACTCTCAATTGGATTGAGGTCTGGGCGTTGACTAGGCCATTCCAAGACATTTGAATGTTTCCCCTTAAACAACTCGAGTGTTGCTTTAGCAGTATGCTTAGGGTCATTGTTCTGCTGGAAGGTGAACCTCCGTCCCAGCCTCAAATGTCTGGAAGACTAAAACAGGTTTTCCTCAAGAGTCTCCCTGTATGTAGCACCATCCATCATTCATTCAATTCTGACCAGTTTCCCAGTCCCTGCCGCAGAAAAACATCCCCACAGCATGATGTTGCCACCACCATGCTTCACTGTGGGAATGGTGTTCTCGGGATGATGAGAGGTGTTGGGTTTATGCCAGACATATCGTTTTCCTTGATGGCCAAAAAGCTCAATTTTAGTCTCATCTGACCAGAGTACCTTCTTCCATATGTTTGGGGAGTCTCCCACATGCTTTTTGGCAAACACCAAACGTGTTTACTTATTTTTCTTTTAAGCAATGGCTTTTTTCCAGCTCTTTGGAGTGTACGGCTTAAAGTGGTGCTATGGACAGATACACGGATCTCCGCTGTGGAGCTTTGCTGCTCATTCAGGGTTATCTTTGGTCTCTTTGTTGCCTCTCTGATTAATGCCCTCCTTACCTGGTCCGTGAGTTTTGGTGGGCGGCCCTCTCTTGATAGGTTTGTTGTGGGGCAATATTTCTTAATAATGGATTTAATTGTGTTCCGTGGGATGTTCAAAGTTTCTGATCGTTTTTTATAACCCAACCCTGATCTGTACTTCTCCACAACGTTGTCCCTGACCTGTTTTGAGAGCTCCTTGGTCTTAATGTTGCCACTTTCTTGGTGGTGCCCCTTGCTTAGTGGTGTTGCAGACTCTGGGGCCTTTCAGAACAGGTGTATATATACTGAGATCATGTGACACTTAGATTGCACTCAGGTGGACTTTATTTAACTAATTATGTGACTTCTGAAGGCAATTGATTGCACCAGATCTTATTTAGGTGCTTCACAACAAAGGGTTGAATGCATATGCATGCACCACTTTTCCGTTTTTTTTATTACATTTATTTATTTACATTTTTTATTTTTGTACTTCACTTCCCCAATTTGGACTATTTTGTGTATGTTGAAATCCAAATAAATATACATTTAAATTACAGGTTGTAATGCAAAAAAAATTAAAAACGCCAAGGGGGATGAATACTTTTGCCAGGCACTGTATCTACATGTACATATTACCTCAATTAGCACCTCAATTAGCCCGACTAACCGGTGCCCCCGCACATTGACTCTGTACCGGTACCACCTGTGTACAGCCTCGCTACTGTTATTTTCACTGTCATTAAACTTCAATTATTTTCATCTTTCTTTACTTACAGTTGAAGTTGGAAGTTTACATACACTGAGGTTGGAGTCATTAAAACTCATTTTTCAACCACTAAACATTTCTTGTTAACAAACTATAGTTTTGGCAAGTCGGTTAGGACATCTACTTTGTGCATGATGCAAGTAATTTTTCCAACAAATGTTTACAGACAGATTATTTCACTTAAAATTCACTTGTATCACAATTCTAGCGTGTCAGACGTTTACATACACTAAGTTGACTGTGCCTTTAAACAACTTGGAAAATTCCAGAAAATGATGTCATCTACCTTCAAACTCAGTGCCTCAGAAAAAAACCTCAGAAAAAAAATTGTAGACCTCCACAAGTCTGGTTCATCCTTGGGAGCAATTTCCAAACCCCTGAATGTACCACGTTCATCTGTACAAACAATAGTACGCAAATATAAACACCATAGGACCACGCAGCCGTCATACCGCTCAGGAAGGAGACGCGTTCTGTCTCCTAGAGATGAAAGTACTTTGGTGTGAAAAGTGCAAATCAATCCCAGAACAACAGCAAAGGCCCTGGTGAAGATGCTGGAGGAAACAGGTAAAAATTATCTATATCCACAGTAAAACGAGTCCTATATCGACATAACCTGAAAGGCCGCTCAGCAAGGAAGAAGCCATTGCTCCAAAACCGCCATAAAAAAGCCAGACTACGGTTTGCAACTGCACATGGGGACAAAGGGGACCTACTCATCTCATGGGGAAAACATTTCCAATATTAGTTTTGCAGCAGGTTTTGCAACAGATCTCTCTAAAATTATATGATGGGGACTGCAGATGGAAATGAGCTGTTAGCTCAGTCTGGTGCCAAGCATCACATCTCACATCTGAGATGTGTGTTTTTGTTGTACATTGTCCATGTCCAAATAAACATATTAAATAAAATAATGATGGGATAGTAGTCCTAGACAATAGCAAAACATTGTTTCTCAGAATGACCCTTTACACCAATAATGTATATGTACTCTAGATGATTGATAGGCGGTGCAGTATGGAAGTCACCGTGCCTACATCTTGGCACTCATTCACGATTGTAAAAAAAAACTGATTTTGGAGGCTTTAGAAATGCATTTACTAATGTCTACATTCATACAGACACCTTAATACATCGTTTTAAATGATATTGTAAACAGGTTGTTTGGATCCTGGGCTCTGATTGGTTGAAATGCAACGACAACTCCTGCAAAATAACATGAGGTGTTAGTGTCATAATTCCACAGTCCTTCAGCATTCCACTGTCCTTCAGCATTCCACTGTCCTTCAGCATTCCACTGTCCTTCAGCATTCCACTGTCCTTCAGCCCAGACAGGATATTCAAAAAACGTAATCTCCCTTTGGAAAAAAACGTATACATATTATTTTTCCATACTACTATTTAGTTTCCAACAGTTGGGTGTTGTATAAAACTCCCTGTCTGCCACTACGACCTGTGCAACAACGTATAATTTCACAAATGTATTCTCTCCCCTGCTAGTAGGCTAGCTATCCCAAGAATGAAGGTGAAACTAATAATTCAACATGAAAACCACAAACAGAATTGGATTAATACATTCATTCCTATGGGTGCTCCTACAGGGGAGTGCCAATATGGCCGACAGGTGGCTTCAAAGCCTCTCAATGGCCAATACACAGATCAGCAATCCAGGGTTCATATCATTGGTATAAACAAGTCTCTCAGTGACAAAATATATGATTTCTATATTAGTCTTCAACAACACCAACACAGTGTTACGTTAGCATGAGCTGTCCACTGAACATTGTGTTAGTAGTAAGCTACATGTATAACAACACACTCATCACATCAGCATTACATGGTAACCCACTTCTCATTTAGCCTAGTGCTCTGCATGGCACTCTGGTCAGAAGTAGTGCGCTATACAGGGAATAGTGTGTCATTTCACTAACTCTTTCATCATGTAGTGGTGGAGAACTCATTTGAACAAATACATCTGTTGTCATAGCTACAGACAGTGACTGACATGGAGGAACTCTTTTTGGTGTGAGCCCTATTTTGTTAGTGCCATAGATATGGTCTGTGGTCTGTGAGTGCACCGTCACTCACTCCACTCCCTACTGGGTGTGGTGTGTTAAATGTCTGTCAGACTGTCTGTGTGTGTGGACAGACAGGGTGACACGTCTCTGAGCGAGGTAACAGTGTGTTGCTCTACAGAGTCAAATATTTGTTCCCCTTCTCCTTTCTCTCCTTCCTCCCTCTTTCTTTCCTCCCTCTTTCTCTCCTCTCTGACCTTGGTGAACATGGTGACTAGTCACCTTCAATATACAAAATCATATCATCACATTTTATTTTTAGAATTTAGTTCAGCTTTCAATACAATGCAAATACACACAATGCTGAAACGACTACTGGACCTGAACGTCAACGGAGGTCAGGCAGGTTGGATCAAGGACTTTTTAACTGACCGCCCACAGAGGGTCCTCATGAATGGGGCCCTCTCTGATGAACTGACCCTGAACACAGGGGCGCCCCAGGGGTGTGTTCTTTCACCGTTGTTGTTCTCTTTCTACACTAACGAGATGAAGATCCGGGGAAACAATGTGAGCCTTTTTAAGTATGCGGATGACTTGGCTCTGGTAGGACTCTTTTTTAAAGATGCTACATCAGATGGGGACAGCTGTTTTAAACAGACCAACAACCTTCAAGAATGGTGTCGGTCAAGTGCCCTCCACATCAATGTGGAAAAGACAAAGGAGCTGATCATCAATGGCAACAACTTACCAATGTCCCAACCACTCTTCCTGAACCAGTGGAGGTGGTTGAGTGTTTCACATACAGAGGGAAACAAATTGATAACAAACTGAGTTTTACAGTGAATTCAGACTGTATTTTTTTTAAAGCAAGCCAACGCCTGTTCTTAATCAGGAAATGAAAGGGGTTTGGGGTCAGCCAGGATGCTCTGGAGAGGGTGTACAGCAGCTTGGTGGAGAGCATCCTCAAGTTCAATATGACAGTCTGGTATGGTAATCTGAGCATGAGGAGCAAAAGCAAACTGACCAGAATAGTAAACACAGCCAGCAAAGTAACTGGTCAACCACAGGCACATTTGAGCATTCTATTCCACAAGGCAACCAAAAAGAAGGCACTGGCTGTCGTTGGCGACCCTTCCCACCCTCTACACCATCAGTTCGAGAGGCTTCCCTCTGGCCGGTGCTTCAGAATGCCCATGGCCAAGAAGAACGTGTTCAAACATTCATTTGTTCCTTGTGCTGTTGGACTACTAAACGCAAAGTCAGTTGAATCGGTATATGTACTTATCTATCCAGGGCAGTTGGGACAGCGGTCTGTTTTGAGTGAATGTATCAATGTCCTCTGTGTTGTTAGTGTACAACATGACGGATTCACTGGTTTAAATGTGTATGATGTGAGAATGTACGTGTATGTGATTATTTTAATGGAAGGTGATAAAAAAGAAACATTTCCATCCTGGATGGACAATAAAGCCAACCGAGAGAGAGAGAGAGAGAGAGAGAGAGATAATGTACCTTAGCCAACCGAGAGAGAGAGAGAGATATACCTTAGCCAACCGGGAGAGAGAGAGAGATGTACCTTAGCCAACCCAGAGAGAGAGATATGTACCTTAGCCAACCAAGAGAGAGAGATGACTTGCAGACTTGTTTACGTGCTGCTTTGCGTTTTGTTGCCAACCTTACTTTGCTACCTGCCAACTTTACGTTTTTTTAGTTTTTCCCTCACTCAACTTGTTTTCATTCAACTTTTTCACTCCGGACGTTTTTATCTGGACATGGTTCGTCAGGACTTCCAACAGCCGAACTAAGTAGTAACATTAACATGATGCCTTCTAATTGCATGAGAACGATCGC
This sequence comes from Salvelinus namaycush, assembly GCF_016432855.1. Classification (NCBI taxonomy): domain Eukaryota; kingdom Metazoa; phylum Chordata; class Actinopteri; order Salmoniformes; family Salmonidae; genus Salvelinus; species Salvelinus namaycush. Next base: position 39,352,225 of record NC_052319.1, on the reverse strand, counting down.
CTTACAGCGAGGATAGCTGTGCTGCAAGCCCAGCTTCAGACGCAATCGTTAGGGAAGGGTAGTTTCAGTGTAGGAAAGGATGAAACAGCGTCTGTGCCACCAGTATGTACACATAGTAACGTTAGTATAAATCCCCTCGCACGGTCCCCGCAGCCGGACAACTTTCTCATGGCTTCTGGAGGGAAATGCTGTAGGAATGCTCAACCGGTGTCGCTCATTCAGCCGACAGAAACTTTCAACCGGTTCTCCCCATTAAGCAGCGAGTCGGAGTCAGAGGCCGAACCTTCTCTGGTCTCTACTCCTCCCATTACGGGCTCTGAGATGCCGAAGGCTCCCACCATTAGCTCTGACAAATTGAAAACCCTAGTCATTGGCGACTCTATTACCCGCAGTATTAGACTTAAAACTAATCATCCAGCGACCATACACTGTTTACCAGGGGGCAGGGCTACCGACGTTAAGGCTAACCTGAAGATGGTGCTGGCTAAAGCTAAAACTGGGGAGTGTAGAGAGTATAGAGATATTGTTATCCACGTCGGCACCAACGATGTTAGGATGAAACAGTCAGAGGTCACCAAGCGCAACATAGCTTCAGCGTGTAAATCAACTAGAAAGATGTGTCGGCATCGAGTAATTGTCTCTGGCCCCCTCCCAGTTAGGGGGAGCGATGAGCTCTACAGCAGAGTCTCACAACTCAATCGCTGGTTGAAACTGTTTTCTGCCCCTCCCAAAATATAGAATTTGTAGATAATTGGCCCTCTTTCTGGGACTCACACACAAACAGGACCAAGCCTGGACTGTTGAAGAGTGACGGGACTCCATCCTAGCTGGAGGGGTGCTCTCATCTTATCTACCAACATAGACAGGGCTCTAACTCCCCTAGCTCCACAATGAAATAGGGTGCAGGCCAGGCAGCAGGCTGGCCAGCCTGCCAGCTTAGTGGAGTCTGCCACTAGCACAGTCAGTGTAGTCAGCTCAGCTATCCCCATTGAGACTGTGTCTGTGCCTCAACCTAGGTTGGGCAAAACTAAACATGGCGGTGTTCGCCTTAGCAATCTCACTAGAATAAAGACCTCCTCCATTCCTGCCATTATTGAAAGAGATCGTGATACCTCACATCTCAAAATAGGGCTACTTAATGTTAGATCCCTCACTTCCAAGGCATTTATAGTCAATGAACTAATCACTGATCATAATCTGATGTGATTGGCCTGACTGAAACATGGCTTAAACCTGATGAATTTACTGTGTTATATGAGGCCTCACCTCCTGGTTACACTAGTGACCATATCCCCCGTGCATCCCGCAAAGGCGGAGGCGTTGCTAACATTTACGATAGCAAATTTCAATTTACACAAAAAAAAAGGCGTTTTCGTCTTTTGAGCTTCTAGTCATGAAATCTATGCAGCCTACTCAATCACTTTTTATAGCTACTGTTTACAGGCCTCCTGGGCCATATACAGTTCCCTGAATTCCTATCGAACCTTGTAGTCATACCAGATAATATAACACTGATAATACAATATTGACACAATGATGAAAATAATCATGGCCTCTAAACCTTCAAGCTGCATACTGGATCCTATTCCAACTAAACTACTGAAAGAGCTGCTTCCTGTGCTTGGCCCTCCTATGTTGAACATAATAAATGGCTCTCTATCTACCGGATGTGTACCAAACTCACTAAAAGTGGCAGTACTAAAGCCTCTCTTGAAAAAGCCAAACCTTGACCCAGAAAATATAAAAAACTATCGACCTATATCGAATCTTCCATTCTTCTCTAAAATCTTTGAAAAAGCTGTTGCGCTGCAACTCACTGCCTTCCTGAAGACAAACAATGTATACAAAATGCTTCAGTCTGGTTTTAGACCCCATCATAGCACTGAGACTGCACTTGTGAAGGCGGTAAATGACCTTTTAATGGCGTCAGACCGAGGCTCTGCATCTGTCCTCGTGCTCCTAGACCTTAGTGCTGCTATTGATACCATCGATCACCACATTCTTTTGGAGAGATTGGAAACCCAAATTAGTCTACACGGACACGTTCTGGCCTGGTTTAGATCTTATCTGTCGGAAAGATATCAATTTGTCTCTGTGAATGTTTTGTCCTCTGACAAATCAACTGTAAACTTCGGTGTTCCTCAAGGTTCCGTTTTAGGACCACTATTGTTTTCACTATATATTTTACCTCTTGGGGATGTCATTCGAAAACATAATGTTAACTTTCACTGCTATGCGGATGACACACAGCTGTACATTTCAATGAAACATGGTGAAGCCCCAAAATTGCCCTCGCTAGAAGCCTGTGTTTCAGACATAAGGAAGTGGATGGCTGCAAACGTTCTACTTTTAAACTCGGACAAAACAGAGATGCTAGTTCTAGGTCCCAAGAAACAAAGAGATCTTCTGTTGAATCTGACAATTAATCTTGATGGTTGTACTTTCGTCTCAAATAAATCTGTGAAGGACCTCGGCGTTACTCTGGACCCTGATCTCTCTTTTGACGAACATATTAAGACTGTTTCAAGAACAGCTTTGTCCATCTACATAACATTGCAAAAATCAGAAACTTTCTGTCCAAAGATGACGCAGAAAAATGAATCCATGCTTTTGTTACTTCTAGGTTAGACTACTGCAATGCTCTACTTTCCGGCTACCCGGATAAAGCACTAAATAAACTTCAGTTAGTGCTAAATACGGCTGCTAGAATCCTGACTAGAACCCAACATTTGTATCATATTACTCCAGTGCTAGCCTCCCTACACTGGCTTTCTGTTAACATGGGCTGATTTCAAGGTTTTACTGCTAACCTACAAAGCACTACATGGGCTTGCTCCTACCTATCTTTCCATTTTGGTCCTGCCGTACATACCTACACGTACGCTACGGTCACAAAACGCAGGCCTCCTAATTGTCCCTAGAGTTTCTAAGCAAACAGCTGGAGGCAGGGCTTTCTCCTTTAGAGCTCCATTTTTATGGAATGGTCTGCCTACCCATGTGAGAGACGCAGACTCGGTCTCAAACTTTAAGTCTTTACTGAAGACTCATGGGTCATATGATTGAGTGTAGTCTGGCCCAGGAGTGTGAAGGTGAACGGAAAGGCTCTGGAGCAACGAACCGCCCTTGCTGTCTCTGCCTGGCCGGTTCCCCTCTCTCCACTGGGATTCTCTGCCTCTAACCCTATTACAGGGGCTGAGTCACTGGCTTACTGGTGCTCTTCCATGCAGTCCCTAGGAGGGGTGCGTCACTTGAGTGGGTTGAGTCGCTGACGTGGTCTTCCTGTCTGGGTTGGCGACCCTCCCTTGGGTTGTGCCGTGGCGGAGATCTTTGTGGGCTATACTCGGCCGTGTCTCAGGATGGTAAGTTGGTGGTTGGAGATATCTCTCTAGTGGTGTGGGGGCTGTGCTCTGGCAAAGTGGGTGGGGTTACATCCTGCCTGTTTGGCCCTGTCGGGGGTATCATTGGATGGGGCCACAGTGTCTCCTGACCCCTCCTGTCTCAGCCTCCAGTATTTATTGTGCAGTAGTTTATGTGTCGGGGGCTAGGGTCTGTCTGTTATATCTGGAGTATTTCTCCTGTCTTATCCAGTGTCCTGTGTGAATTTAAGTATGCTCTCTCTAATTCTCTCTTTCTCTCTTTCTTTCTTTCTTTCTCTCTCTCATAGGACCTGAGTCCGAGGACCATGCCTCAGGACTACCCGGCATGATGACTCCTTGCTTTCCCCAGTCCACCTGGCCATGCTGCTGCTCCAGTTTCAACTGTTCTGCCTGCGGCTATGGAACCCTGACCTGTTCACCGGACGTGCTACCTGTCCCACACCTGCTGTTTTCAACTCTCTAGAGACAGCAGGAGCGGTAGAGATACTCTCAATGATCGGCTATGAAAAGCCAACTGACATTTACTCCTGAGGTGCTGACTTGTTGCACCCTCGACAACTACTGTGATTATTATTATTTGACCATGCTGGTCATTTATGAACATTTGAACATCTTGGCCATGTTCTGTTATAATCTCCAACTGGCACAGTCAGAAGAGGACTGGCCACCCCTCATAGCACGGTTCCTCCTAGGTTTTGGCCTTTCTAGGGTGGTTTTCCTTGCCACCGTGCCTCTACACCTGCATAGCTTGCTGTTTGGGGTTTTAGGCTGGGTTTCTGTACAGCACTTTGATATATCAGCTGATGTAAGAAGGGTTATATAAATCAATTTGATTTGATTTGATGTACCTTAACAAACACACAGAGGGAGAGAGAGAGAGATGTACCTTAAACAACAGAGAGAGAGAGAGAGAGAGAGAGAGAGAGAGAGATGTACCTTAGCCAACCGAGAGAGAAAGAGAGAGAGAGAGATGTACCTTAGCCAACCGAGAGAGAGAGAGATATGTACCTTAGCCAACCCAGAGAGAGAGAGAGAGAGAGAGAGATGTACCTTAGCCAACCCAGAGAGAGAGAGAGAGAGATGTACCTTAGCCAACCCAGAGAGAGAGAGAGAGAGAGAGAGAGATGTACCTTAAACAACAGAGAGAGAGAGAGAGAGATGTACCTTAGCCAACCGAGAGAGAAAGAGAGAGAGAGAGATGTACCTTAGCCAACCAAGAGAGAGAGATGTACCTTAGCCAACCGAGAGAGAGAGAGAGAGAGAGAGAGAGAGAGAGAGAGAGATGTACCTTAGCCAACCAAGAGAGAGAGATGTACATTAGCCAACCCAGAGAGAGAGATGTACCTTAGCCAACCAAGAGAGAGAGAGGGAGAGAGACTTACCTTAGCCAACCAAGAGAGAGAGATGTACATTAGCCAACCCAGAGAGAGAGATGTACATTAGCCAACCCAGAGAGAGAGATGTACCTTAGCCAACCGAGAGAGAGAGAGAGAGAGAGAGAGAGAGAGAGAGAGAGAGAGAGAGAGAGAGAGAGAGAGAGAGAGAGAGAGAGAGAGAGAGAGAGAGAGAGAGAGAGAGATGTACATTAGCCAACCCAGAGAGAGAGAGAGAGAGAGAGAGATGTATCTTAGACAACCCAGAGAGAGAGATGTACATTAGCCAACCCAGAGAGAGAGAGATGTACATTAGCCAACCCAGAGAGAGAGATGTACCTTAGCCAACTGAGAGAGAGAGAGAGAGAGAGAGAGAGAGAGAGAGAGAGAGATGTACATTAGCCAACCAAGGGAGAGGGTGAGATGTACCTTAGCCAACCCAGAGAGAGAGAGAGAGATGTACCTTAGCCAACCCAGAGAGAGGGAGAGATGTACCTTAGCCAACCAAGAGAGAGAAGGAGAGAGACTTACCTTAGCCAACCAAGAGAGAGAGAGGGAGAGATACTTACCTTAGCCAACCCAGAGAGAGAGAGATGTACATTAGCCAACCAAGGGAGGGAGAGATGTACCTTAACCAACCGAGAGAGAGAGAGATGTACATTAGGGATAGGTAAAGAGGTTGCTGTGTTTACATGACTGATGGAGTAACAAAGGTTAGTGAAAGGCTGAGCGTTGCACTTGTGTGTACAGTCGTGGCCAAAAGTTTTGAGAGTGACACAAATATACATTTTCACAAAGTCTGCTGCCTCAGTTTATATGATGACAATTTGCATATACTCCAGAATGTTATGAAGAGTGATCAGATGAATTGCAATTAATTGCAAAGTCCCTCTTTGCCATGCAAATTAACTGAATCCCCCAAAAAACATTTCCATTGCATTTCAGCCCTTCCACTAAAGGACCAGCTGACATCATGTCGGTGATTCTCTCATTAACACAGGTGTGAGTGTTGACGAGGACAAGGCTGGAGATCACTCTATCATGCTGATTGAGTTTGAATATCAGACTGGAAGCTTCAAAAGGAGGGTGGTGCTTGGAATCATTGTTCTTCCTCTGTCAACCATGGTTACCTGCAAGGAAACACATGCCGTCATCATTGCTTTGCACAAAAAGAGCTTTACAGGCAAGGATATTGCTGCCAGTAAGATTGCACCTAAATCAACCATTCATCGGATCATCAAGAACTTCAAGAAGAGCAATTGTTGTGAAGAAGGCTTCAGGGCGCCCAAGAAATTCCAGCAAGCGCCAGGACCGTCTCCTAAAGTTGATTCAGCTGCGGGATCGGGGCACCACCAGTACAGAGCTTGCTCAGGAATGGCAGCAGGCAGGTGTAAGTGCATCTGCACGCATAGTGAGGTGAAGACTTTTGGAGGATGGCCTGGTGTCAAGAAGGGCAGCAAAGAAGCCACTTCTCTCCAGGATAAACATCAGGGACAGACTGATATTCTGCAGAAGGTACAGGGATTGGACTGCTGAGGACTGGGGTAGAGTCATTTTCTCTGATAAATCCCCTTTCCGATTGTTTGCGGCATCCGGAAAAAAGCTTGTCCGGAGAAGACAAGGTGAGCGCTACCATCAGTCCTGTGTCATGCCAACAGTAAAGCATCCTGAGACCATTCATGTGTGGGGTTGCTTCTCAGCCAAGGGAGTGGGCTCACTCACAATTTTGCCTAAGAACACAGCATTGAATAAAGAATGGTAACAACACATCCTCTGAGAGCAACTTCTCCCAACCATCCAGGAACAGTTTGGTGACGAACAATGCCTTTTCAAGCATGATGGAGCACCTTGCCATAAGGCAAAAGTGATAACTAAGTGGCTCGGGGAACAAGACATCAACATTTTGGGTCCATGGCCAGGAAACTCCCCAGATCTTAATCCCAATGAGAATTTGTGGTCAATCCTCAAGAGGCGGGTGGACAAACAAAGACCCACAAATTCTGACAAACTCCAAGCATTGATTATGCAAGAATGGGCTGCCATCAGTCAGGATGTGGCCCAGAAGTTAATTGACAGCATGCCAGGGCGGATTGCAGAGGTCTTGAAAAAGAAGGGTCAACACTGCAAATATTGACTCTTTGCATCAACTTCATGTAATTGTCAATAAAAGCATTTGACACTTATGAAATGCTTGTAATTATACTTCAGTATTCCAAAGTAACATCTGACAAAAATATCTAAAGACATTGAAGCAGCAGACTTTGTGGAAATTCATATTTGTCATTCTCAAAACGTTTGGCCACGACTATATGTCTTTAACAGAAATGTCTATCAGCAGTATTCTCTATATACAGGGTATATTCATCAATAAGAGGTTCACACCCACTCTTCACATTACTCCAAACACTGCCTTTCAGAGAAACACCACTGGATTGGAACATGTGGAGTGTGTGTGTGTGTGTGTGTGTGTGTGTGTGTGTGTGTGTGTGTGTGTGTGTGTGTGTGTGTGTGTGTGTGTGTGTGTGTGTGTGTGTGTGTGTGTGTGTGCACGTGTGTGTGTGTGCGCGCGTGCGTGTGCCCTGGTTAGCTACTATAGCTTTGTGTGTGTGTGCGTGTGTTTGTGTCTCTGTGTTTTTGTGTTGTGAACCTTCACACACATGCGACCAGGAAGTGCACTTGAGACTTGAAGCCGGACTGAAGCTGTTTTGGAAAACAAGGGAAGACGTTTTTCCTTTCCTCACTGGAAATGGTTCTGCTTATAATGACATATCTACAGTAGCCACATGGTTTCCTCTCCTTTCATCACAACTGATTATCATATTTCACTGACTAATACTCCATGAAAATACACTGTGGACCTTTAATCCAACCAATCAGTGTGTGTGTGTGTGTGTGTGTGTGTGTGTGTGTGTGTGTGTGTGTGTGTGTGTGTGTGTGTGTGTGTGTGTGTGTGTGTGTGTGTGTGTGTGCATGCATGCGTCTTCCCATAGTTTAGTAATTCCTGTACAGTGTCTGGTTACAGTGGCCAGTTACAGTGGCAGTTACAGTGGCAGGTTACAGTGTCTGGTTACAGTGGCCAGTTACAGTGCCAGTTACAGTGGCAGGTTACAGTGGCCAGTTACAGTGGCTGTTTACAGTAGCTTGTTGCAGTGTCTAGTTACAGTGTTTGGTTAAAGTGGCTTGTTACAGGGTCTGGTTACAGTGTCTGGTTACAGTAGCTGGTAACAGTAGCTGGTTACAGTGTCTGGTTACAGTGGCTGGTAACAGTAGCTGGTTACAGTGTCTGGTTACAGTGGCTGGTTACAGTGGCTGTTTACAGTAGCTTGTTGCGGTGTCTAGTTGCAGTGTATGGTTACAGTGGCTGATTACAATGGCTGGTTACAGTGGCTGGTTACAGTGGCTGGTTACAATGTCTGGTTACAGTGTATGGTTACAGTGGCTGATTACAATGGCTGGTTACAGTGGCTGGTTACAATGTCTGGTTACAGTGTATGGTTACAGTGGCTGATTACAATGGCTGGTTACAGTGGCTGGTTACAGTGGCTGGTTACAGTGTCTGGTTACAGTGTATGGTTACAGTGGCTGGTTACAATGGCTGGTTACAGTGTATGGTTACAGTGGCTGGTTACAATGGCTGGTTACAGTAGCTGGTTACAGTAGCTCATTGTGCATTGCTGTACGTCTGTGTGGCTGGTTACAGTGGCTGGTTACAGTAGCTCATTGTTCATTCCTGTACGTCTGTGTGGCTGGTTACAGTAGCTCATTGTTCATTCCTGTATGTCTTTGTGGCTGGTTACAGTGGCTGGTTACAGTAGCTAATTGTTCATTCCTGTATGTCTGTGTGGCTGGTTACAGTGGCTGGTTACAGTAGCTCATTGTTCATTCCTGTATGTCTTTGTGGCTGGTTACAGTGGCTGGTTACAGTAGCTCATTGTTCATTCCTGTATGTCTCTGTGGCTGGTTACAGTGGCTGGTTACAGTGGCTCATTGTTCATTCCTGTATGTCTCTGTGGCTGGTTACACTGTCTGGTTACAGTGGCTGGTTACAGTGGCTCATTGTTCCTTCCTGTATGTCTCTGTGGCTGGTTACACTGTCTGGTTACAGTGGCTGGTTACAGTAGCTCATTGTTCATTCCTGTATGTCTCTGTGGCTGGTTACAGTGGCTGGTTACAGTAGCTGATTGTTCATTCCTGTATGTCTCTGTGGCTGGATACAGTGGCTGGTTACAGTGGCTGGTTACAGTGGCTCATTGTTCATTCCTGTATGTCTCTGTGGCTGGTTACAGTGGCTGGTTACAGTAGCTCATTGTTCATTCCTGTATGTCTCTGTGGCTGGTTACAGTGGCTGGTTACAGTGGCTGGTTACAGTGGCTGGTTACAGTAGCTCATTGTTCATTCCTGTATGTCTGTGTGGCTGGTTACAGTAGCTCATTGTTCATTCCTGTATGTCTTTGTGGCTGGTTACAGTGGCTGGTTACAGTAGCTCATTGTTCATTCCTGTATGTCTCTGTGGCTGGTTACAGTGGCTGGTTACAGTGGCTGGTTACAGTGGCTGGTTACAGTAGCTCATTGTTCATTCCTGTATGTCTGTGTGGCTGGTTACAGTAGCTCATTGTTCATTCCTGTATGTCTCTGTGGCTGGTTACAGTGGCTGGTTACAGTGGCTGGTTACAGTGGCTGGTTACAGTAGCTCATTGTTCATTCCTGTACGTCTGTGTGGCTGGTTACAGTAGCTCATTGTTCATTCCTGTATGTCTTTGTGGCTGGTTACAGTGGCTGGTTACAGTAGCTCATTGTTCATTCCTGTATGTCTCTGTGGCTGGTTACAGTGGCTGGTTACAGTAGCTCATTGTTCATTCCTGTATGTCTCTGTGGCTGGATACAGTGGCTGGTTACAGTAGCTCATTGTTCATTCCTGTATGTCTCTGTGGCTGGTTACACTGTCTGGTTACAGTGGCTCATTGTTCATTCCTGTATGTCTCTGTGGCTGGTTACAGTGGCTGGTTACAGTGGCTGGTTACAGTGGCTGGTTACAGTGGCTTATTGTTCATTCCTGTATGTCTCTATGGCTGGTTACAGTGTCTGGTTACAGTGGCTGGTTACAGTCGCTGGTTACAGTGGCTTATTGTTCATTCCTGTATGTCTCTGTGGCTGGTTACAGTGGCTGGTTACAGTGGCTGGTTACAGTGGCTTATTGTTCATTCCTGTATGTCTCTGTGGCTGGTTACAGTGTCTGGTTACAGTAGCTCATTGTTCATTCCTGTATGTCTCTGTGGCTGGTTACAGTGGCTGGTTACAGTGGCTGGTTACAGTGGCTGGTTACAGTGGCTGGTTACAGTAGCTCATTGTTCATTCCTGTATGTCTGTGTGGCTGGTTACAGTGGCTGGTTACAGTAGCTAATTGTTCATTCCTGTATGTCTCTGTGGCTGGTTACAGTGTCTGGTTACAGTAGCTCATTGTTCATTCCTGTATGTCTCTGTGGCTGGTTACAGTGTCTGGTTACAGTGTCTGGTTACAGTAGCTCATTGTTCATTCCTGTATGTCTCTGTGGCTGGTTACAGTGGCTGGTTACAGTGGCTGGTTACAGTGGCTGGTTACAGTGGCTGGTTACAGTAGCTCATTGTTCATTCCTGTATGTCTCTGTGGCTGGTTACAGTGGCTGGTTACAGTGGCTGGTTACAGTAGCTCATTGTTCATTCATGTATGTCTGTGTGGCTGGTTACAGTGGCTGGTTACAGTAGCTCATTGTTCATTCCTGTATGTCTGTGTGGCTGGTTACAGTGGCTGGTTACAGTAGCTCATTGTTCATTCCTGTATGTCTGTGTGGCTGGTTACAGTGTCTGGTTACAGTAGCTCATTGTTCATTCCTGTATGTCTCTGTGGCTGGTTACAGTGGCTCATTGTTCATTCCTGTATGTCTCTGTGGCTGGTTACAGTGGCTGGTTACAGTGGCTGGTTACAGTGGCTGGTTACAGTGGCTCATTGTTCATTCCTGTATGTCTGTGTGGCTGGTTACAGTGGCTGGTTACAGTGGCTGGTTACAGTAGCTCATTGTTCATTCCTGTACATCTGTGTGGCTGGTTACAGTGGCTGGTTACAGTAGCTAATTGTTCATTCCTGTATGTCTCTGTGGCTGGTTACAGTGGCTGGTTACAGTAGCTCATTGTTCATTCCTGTATGTCTCTGTGGCTGGTTACAGTGAATGAACTTATTGCTGAGCCTGGAACATAGTCCCTGAGGAGTGTTTGTCTGTCTAGATCACAATTAATTTATGTTTGGGAAAACATCCCTTCACTCAACAACCATAAATCTGGACAAGTATGGACTTAGTTACGTAGGAAACACACACACAGGCATGCACGCACGCACGCACGCACGCGCGCACGCACGCGCACACACACACACACACACACACACACAGTAGTAGGGACAAAGACCTCTAAACACTCACTTTTGTCTAAAATAGATACACCTGTTTTCACTGACTGCGTTTAGAGCAGCAATTAGACAGGGTAATTTACACCAACCCTGCAGCTCTACTGTTGTCAGATACAGTGTTGTTATTAGTAGTCAGTACATGGTGTTACCAGACACAATGTTGGTATTAGTAGTCAGTACATGGTGTTACCAGACACAATGTTGGTATTAGTAGTCAGTACATGGTGTTACCAGACACAATGTTGGTATTAGTAGTCAGTACATGATGTTACCAGACACAGTGTTGGTATTAGTAGTCAGTACATGGTGTTACCAGACACAGTGTTGGTATTAGTAGTCAGTACATGGTGTTACCAGACACAGTGTTGGTATTAGTATTCAGTACATGATGTTACCAGACACAGTGTTGGTATTAGTATTCAGTACATGATGTTACCAGACACAGTGTTGGTATTAGTAGTCAGTACATGGTGTTACCAGACACAGTGTTGGTATTAGTAGTCAGTACATGGTGTTACCAGACACAGTGTTGGTATTAGTAGTCAGTACATGGTGTTACCAGACACAGTGTTGGTATTAGTAGTCAGTACATGGTGTTACCAGACACAGTGTTGGTATTAGTAGTCAGTACATGATGTTACCAGACACAGTGTTGGTATTAGTAGTCAGTACATGGTGTTACCAGACACAGTGTTGGTATTAGTAGTCAGTACATGGTGTTACCAGACACAGTGTTGGTATTAGTAGTCAGTACATGGTG